>NC_086452.1:259178279-259479407 GCF_028390025.1 Pseudophryne corroboree | reverse complement strand
GGGAAGTCGGAAGACCACTTGAACTACTTCCAGTAAGCAATTGACTGTCCAACAGTCCTTTGCGAGGAAGATGAAATATCACAGCAGTCATCCTGCTGCAAAGCAGATAACTCAGGCCTTGGCAGCCTGGGCGGTGAGAAACGTGGTTCCGGTATCCACCGTTAATTCAGAAGCAACTAGAGACTTGATTGAGGTACTGTGTCCCCGGTACCAAATACCATCTAGGTTCCATTTCTCTAGGCAGGCGATACCGAAAATGTACACAGACGTCAGAAAGAGAGTCACCAGTGTCCTAAAAAATGCAGTTGTACCCAATGTCCACTTAACCACGGACATGTGGACAAGTGGAGCAGGGCAGACTCAGGACTATATGACTGTGACAGCCCACTGGGTAGATGTATTGCCTCCCGCAGCAAGAACAGCAGCGGCGGCACCAGTAGCAGCATCTCGCAAACGCCAACTCGTTCCTAGTCAGGCTATGCTTTGTATCACCGCTTTCCAGAAGAGGCACACAGCTGACAACCTCTTACGAAAACTGAGGAAGATCATCGCAGAATGGCTTACCCCAATTGGACTCTCCTGAGGATTTGTGACATCGGACAACGCCAGCAATATTGTGCGTGCATTACATCTGGGCAAATTCCAGCACGTCCCATGTTTTGCACATACATTGAATTTGGTGGTGCAGAATTATTTAAAAAATGACAGGGGCGTGCAAGAGATGCTGTCGGTGGCCCGAAGAATTGCGGGCCACTTTCAGCATTCAGCCACCGTGTACAGAAGACTGGAGCACCACCAAACAATCCTGAACCTGCCCTGCCATCATCTGAAGCAAGAGGTGGTAACGAGGTGGAATTCAACCCTCTATATGCTTCAGAGGATGGAGGAGCAGCAAAAGGCCATTCAAGCCTATACATCTGCCCACGATGTAGGCAAAGGAGGGGGAATGCACCTGACTCAAGCGCAGTGGAGAATGATTTCAACGTTGTGCAAGGTTCTGCAACCCTTTAAACTTGCCACACGTGAAGTCAGTTCAGACACTGCCAGCCTGAGTCAGGTCATTCCCCTCATCAGGCTTTTGCAGAAGAAGCTGGAGACATTGAAGGAGGAGCTAAAACAGAGCGATTCCGCTAGGCATGTGGGACTTGTGGATGGAGCCCTTAATTCGCTTAACCAGGATTCACGGGTGGTCAATCTGTTGAAATCAGAGCACTACATTTTGGCCACCGTGCTCGATCCTAGATTTAAAACCTACGTTGTATCTCTCTTTCCGGCAGACACAAGTCTGCAGAGGTTCAAAGACCTGCTGGTGAGAAAATTGTCAAGTCAAGCGGAACGTGACCCGTCAACATCTCGTCCTTCACATTCTCCCGCAACTGGGGGTGTGAAGAAAAGGCTAAGAATTCCGAGCCCACCCGCTGGCGGTGATGCAGGGCAGTCTGGAGCGAGTGCTGACATCTGGTCCGGACTGAAGGACCTGCCAACGATTACTGACATGTCGTCTACTGTCACTGCATATGATTCTCTCACCATTGAAAGAATGGTGGAGGATTATATGAGTGACCGCATCCAAGTAGGCACGTCAGACAGTCCGTACATATACTGGCAGGAAAAAGAGGCAATTTGGAGGCCCTTGCACAAACTGGATTTATTCTACCTAAGTTGCCCTCCCTCCAGTGTGTACTCCGAAAGAGTGTTTAGTGCAGCCGCTCACCTTGTCAGCAATCGGCGTACGAGGTTACTTCCAGAAAATGTGGAGAAGATGATGTTCATCAAAATGAATTATAATCAATTCCTCCGTGGAGACATTCACCAGCAATTGCCTCCAGAAAGTACACAGGGATCTGAGATGGTGGATTCCAGCGAGGACGAATTAATAATCTGTGAGGTGTACACAGTGAAAGGGGTGAGGAATCGGAGGATGATGATGAGGTGGACATCTTGCCTCTGTAGAGCCAGTTTGTGCAAGGAGAGATTGATTGCTTCTTTTTTGGTGGGGGCCCAAACCAACCAGTCATTTCAGTCACAGTCGTGTGGCAGACCCTGTCGCTGAAATGATGGGTTCGTTAAAGTGTGCATGTCCTGTTTATACAACATAAGGGTGGGTGGGAGGGCCCAAGGACAATTCCATCTTGCACCTCTTTTTTTTCTTTCATTTTTCTTTGCATCATGTGCTGTTTGGGACAACTTTTTTGAAGTGCCATCCTGTCTGACACTGCAGTGCCACTCCTAGATGGGCCAGGTGTTTGTGTCGGCCACTTGTGTCGCTTAGCTTAGTCACACAGCGACCTTGGTGCGCCTCTTTTTTTCTTTGCATGATGTGCTGTTTGGGGACAATTTTTTTGAAGTGCCATCCTGTCTGACACTGCAGTGCCACTCCTAGATGGGCCAGGTGTTTGTGTCGGCCACTTGTGTCGCTTAGCTTAGTCACAAAGAGACCTTGGTGCGCCTCTTTTTTTCTTTGCATCATGTGCTGTTTGGGGACTATTTTTTTGAAGTGCCATCCTGTCTGACACTGCAGTGCCACTCCTAGATGGGCCAGGTGTTTGTGTCGGCCACTTGTGTCGCTTATCTTAGTCACACAGCGACCTTGGTGCGCCTCTTTTTTTCTTTGCATCATGTGCTGTTTGGGGACTATTTTTTGAAATGCCATCCTGCCTGATACTGCAGTGCCACTCCTAGATGGGCCAGGTGTTTGTGTCGGCCACTTGTGTCGCTTAGCTTAGCCATCCAGCGACCTCGGTGCAAATTTTAAGACTAAAAATAATATTGTGAGGTGTGAGGTGTTCAGAATAGACTGGAAATGAGTGGAAATTATGGTTATTGAGGTTAATAATACTATGGGATCAAAATGACCCCCAAATTCTATGATTTAAGCTGGTTTTTAGGGTTTTTTGAAAAAAACACCCGAATCCAAAACACACCCGAATCCGACAAAAAATTTTCGGTGAGGTTTTGCCAAAACGCGTCCGAATCCAAAACACGGCCGCAGAACCGAATCCAAAACCAAAACACAAAACCCGAAAAATGTCCGGTGCACATCACTCATTTTTTTACAGGCTATCCAATAGCCTGTAAAAAAAAATGAGAATTTACTTACCGATAATTCTATTTCTCATAGTCCGTAGTGGATGCTGGGAACTCCGAAAGGACCATGGGGAATAGCGGCTCCGCAGGAGACTGGGCACAAAAGTAAAAGCTTTAAGACTAGCTGGTGTGCACTGGCTCCTCCCCCTATGACCCTCCTCCAAGCCTCAGTTAGGATACTGTGCCCGGACGAGCGTACACAATAAGGAAGGATTTTGAATACCGGGTAAGACTAATACCAGCCACACCAATCACACCGTACAACCTGTGATCTGAACCCAGTTAACAGCATGATAACAGAGGAGCCTCTGAAAAGATGGCTCACAACAATAATAACCCGATTTTTGTAACTATGTACAAGTATTGCAGACAATCCGCACTTGGGATGGGCGCCCAGCATCCACTACGGACTATGAGAAATAGAATTATCGGTAAGTAAATTCTCATTTTCTCTGACGTCCTAGTGGATGCTGGGAACTCCGAAAGGACCATGGGGATTATACCAAAGCTCCCAAATGGGCGGGAGAGTGCGGATGACTCTGCAGCACCAAATGAGAGAACTCCAGGTCCTCCTCAGCCAGGGTATCAATTTTGTAGAATTTTACAAACGTATTTGCTCCTGACCAAGTAGCTGCTCGGCAAAGTTGTAAAGCCGAGACCCCTCGGGCAGCCGCCCAAGATGAGCCCATCTTCCTTGTGGAGTGGGCATTTACAGATTTTTGGCTGTGGCAGGCCTGCCACAGAATGTGCAAGCTGAATTGTACTACAATTCCAACGAGCCATAGTCTGCTTAGAAGCAGGAGCACCCAGCTTGTTGGGTGCATACAGGATAAACAGCGAGTCAGATTTTCGGACTCCAGCCGTCCTGGAAACATATATTTTCAGGGCCCTGACAACGTCTAGCAACTTGGAGTCCTCCAAGTCCCTAGTAGCCGCAGGCACCACAATAGGTTGGTTCAGGTGAAACGCTGAAACCACCTTAGGGAGAAACTGAGGACGAGTCCTCAATTCCGCCCTGTCCGAATGAAAAATCAGATAAGGGCTTTTACAGGATAAAGCCGCCAATTCTGACACGCGCCTGGCCCAGGCCAGGGCCAACAGCATGACCACTTTCCATGTGAGATATTTTAACTCCACAGATTTAAGTGGTTCAAACCAATGTGACTTTTTGGAACCCAAAAACTACATTGAGATCCCAAGGTGCCACTGGAGGCACAAAAGGAGGCTGTATATGCAGTACCCCTTTTACAACGTCTGAACTTCAGGGACTGAAGCTAGTTCTTTTTGGAAGAAAATTGACAGGGCCGAAATTTTAACCGTAATGGACCCCAATTTCCGGCCCATAGACACTCCTGTTTGCAGGAAATGTAGGAATCGACCCAGTTGAATTTCCTCCGTCGGGCCTTACTGGCCTCGCACCACGCAACATATTTTTGCCAAATGCGGTGATAATGTTTTGCGGTTACATCCTTCCTGGCTTTGATCAGGATAGGGATGACCTCATCCGGAATGCCTTTTTTCCCTTCAGGATCCGGCGTTCAACCGCCATGCCGTCAAACGCAGTCGCGGTAAGTCTTGGAACAGACAGGGCCCCTGCTGAAGCAGGTCCCTTCTTAGAGGCAGAGGCCACGGATCCTCCGTGAGCATCTTTTGAAGTTCCGGTTACCAAGTCCTTCTTGGCCAATCCGGAGCCACGAATATAGTGCTTACTCCTCTCCATCTTATCAATCTCAGTACCTTGGGTATGAGAGGCAGATGAGGGAAGACATACACTGACTGGTACACCCACGGTGTTACCAGAGCGTCTACAGCTATTGCCTGAGGGTCCCTTGACCTGGCGCAATACCTGTCGAGTTTTTCCCAACGGTTTATAATCATGTGGAAGATTTCTGGGTGAAGTCCCCACTCTCCCGGGTGGAGGTCGTGTCTGCTGAGGAAGTCTGCTTCCCAGTTGTCCACTCCCGGAATTGCTGACAGTGCTATCACATGATTTTCCGCCCAGCGAAGAATCCTTGCAGCTTCTGCCATTGCCCTCCTGCTTCTTGTGCCACCCTGTCTGTTTACGTGGGTGACTGCCGTGATGTTGTCCGACTGGATCAACACCGGCTTACCTTGAAGCAGAGGTCTTGCTAAGCTTAGAGCATTGTAAATGGCCCTTAGCTTCAGGATATTTATGTGAAGTGATGTCTCCAGGCTTGACCATAAGCCCTGGAAATTCCTTCCCTGTGTGACTGCTCCCCAGCCTCGCAGGCTGGCATCCGTGGTCACCAGGACCCAGTCCTGAATGCCGAATCTGCGGCCCTCTAGAAGATGAGCACTCTGCAGCCACCACAGGAGGGACACCCTTGTTCTTGGTGACAGGGTTATCCGCTGATGCATCTGAAGATGCGACCCGGACCATTTGTCCAGCAGGTCCCACTGGAAAGTTCTTGCGTGGAATCTGCCGAATGGGATTGCTTCGTAGGAAGCCACCATTTTACCCAGAACCCTTGTGCATTGATGCACTGAGACTTGGCTCGGTTTTAGGAGGTTCCTGACTAGCTCGGATAACTCCCTGGCTTTCTCCTCCGGGAGAAACACCTTTTTCTGGACTGTGTCCAGGATCATCCCTAGGAACAGAAGACGAGTCGTCGGAACCAGCTGCGATTTTGGAATATTGAGAATCCAATCGTGCTGCCGCAACACTACCTGAGATAGTGCTACACCAACCTCCAACTGTTCCCTGGATCTTACCCTTATCAGGGAATCGTCCAAGTAAGGGATAACTAAAATTCCCTTCCTTCGAAGGAATATCATCATTTCGGCCATTACCTTGGTAAAGACCCGGGGTGCCGTGGACCATCCATACGGCAGCGTCTGAACTGATAGTGACAGTTCTGTACCATAAACCTGAGGTACCCTTGGTGAGAAGGGTAAATTTGGACATGAAGGTAAGCATCCTTGATGTCCCGAGACATCATGTAGTCCCCTTCTTCCAGGTTCGCAATCACTGCTCTGAGTGACTCAATCTTGAATTTGAACCTCTGTATGTAAGTGTTCAAAGATTTTAGATTTAGAATCGGTCTCACCGAGCCGTCCGGCTTCGGTACCACAACAGTGTGGAATAATACCCCGTTCCCTGTTGCAGGAGGGGTACCTTGATTATCACCTGCTGGGAATACAGCTTGTGAATGGCTTCCAAAACTGTCTCCCTGTCAGAAGGAGACATTGGTAAAGCCGACTTTAGGAAACGGCGAGGGGGAGACGTCTCGAATTCCAATTTGTACCCCTGAGATATCACCTGAAGGATCCAGGGGTCTACTTGCGAGTGAGCCCACTGCGCACTGAAATTCATTGAGACAGCCCCCCACCGTGCCTGATTCTGCTTGTAAAGCCCCAGCGTCATACTGAGGGCTTGGCAGAGGCGGGAGAGGGTTTCTGTTCCTGGGAACTGGCTGATTTCTGCAGCCTTTTTCCTCTCCCTCCGTCACGGGGCAGAAATGAGGAACCTTTTGCCCGCTTGTCCACGAAAAGACTGCGCCTGATAATACGGCGTCTTCTCATGTTGAGAGGCGACCTGGGGTACAAACATGGATTTCCCAGCTGTTGCCGTGGCCACCAGGTCTGAAAGACCGACCCCAAATAACTCCTCTCCTTAATAAGGCAATACTTCCAAATGCCGTTTGAAATCCGCATCACCTGACCACTGTCGTGTCCATAACCCTCTACTGGTAGAAATGGACAACGCACTTAGACTTGATGCCAGTCGGCAAATATTCCGCTGTGCATCACGCATATATAGAAATGCATCTTTTAAATGCTCTATAGGCAATAATATACTGTCCCTATCTAGGGTATCAATATTTTTAGTCAGGGAATCCGACCACGCCAACCCAGCACTGCACATCCAGGCTGAGGCGATTGCTGGTCGCAGTATAACACCAGTATGTGTGTAAATACATTTTAGGATACCCTCCTGCTTTCTATCAGCAGGATCCTTAAGGGCGGCCATCTCAGGAGAGGGTAGAGCCCTTACAAGCGTGTGAGCGCTTTATCCACCCTAGGGGGTGTTTCCCAACGCACCCTAACCTCTGGCGGGAAAGGATATAATGCCAATAACATTTTAGAAATTATCGGTTGTTATCGGGGGAAACCCACGCATCATCACACACCTCATTTAATTTCTCAGATTCAGGAAAACTACAGGTAGTTTTTCCTCACCGAACATAATACCCCTTTTTGGTGGTACTTGTATTATCAGAAATGTGTAAAACATTTTTCATTGCCTCAATCATGTAACGTGTGGCCTTACTGGAAGTCACATTTGTCTCTTCACCGTCGACACTGGAGTCAGTATCCGTGTCGGCGTCTATATCTGCCATCTGAGGTAACGGGCGCTTTAGAGCCCCTGACGGCCTATGAGACGTCTGGACAGGCACAAGCTGAGTAGCCGGCTGTCTCATGTCAACCACTGTCTTTTATACAGAGCTGACACTGTCACGTAATTCCTTCCAACAGTTCATCCACTCAGGTGTCGACCCCCTAGGGGGTGACATCACTATTACAGGCAATCTGCTCCGTCTCCACATCATTTTTCTCCTCATACATGTCGACACAAACGTACCGACATACAGCACACACACAGGGAATGCTCTGATAGAGGACAGGACCCCACTAGCCCTTTGGGGAGACAGAGGGAGAGTTTGCCAGCACACACCAGAGCGCTATATATATATACAGGGATAACCTTATATAAGTGTTTTTCCCCTTATAGCTGCTGTATTGTTTATACTGCGCCTAATTAGTGCCCCCCTCTCTTTTTTTTTTTTTAACCCTTTCTGTAGTGTAGTGACTGCAGGGGAGAGCCAGGGAGCTTCCCTCCAACGGAGCTGTGAGGGAAAATGGCGCCAGTGTGCTGAGGAGATAGGCTCCGCCCCCTTATCGGCGGCCTTATCTCCCGTTTTTCTATGTATCCTGGCAGGGGTTAAATGCATCCATATAGCCCAGGAGCTATATGTGATGTATTTTTTTGCCATATAAGGTATTTTTATTGCGTCTCAGGGCGCCCCCCCCCCCAGCGCCCTGCACCCTCAGTGACCGGAGTGTGAAGTGTGCTGAGAGCAATGGCACACAGCTGCGGTGCTGTGCGCTACCTTATTGAAGACAGGACGTCTTCTGCCGCCGATTTTCCGGACCTCTTCTGCTCTTCTGGCTCTGTAAGGGGGACGGCGGCGCGGCTCTGGGACCCATCCATGGCTGGGCCTGTGATCGTCCCTCTGGAGCTAATGTCCAGTAGCCTAAGAAGCCCAATCCACTCTGCACGCAGGTGAGTTCGCTTCTTCTCCCCTTAGTCCCTCGATGCAGTGAGCCTGTTGCCAGCAGGACTCACTGAAAATAAAAAACCTAATTTAAACTTTTACTCTAAGCAGCTCAGGAGAGCCACCTAGATTGCACCCTTCTCGTTCGGGCACAAAAATCTAACTGAGGCTTGGAGGAGGGTCATAGGGGGAGGAGCCAGTGCACACCAGCTAGTCTTAAAGCTTTTACTTTTGTGCCCAGTCTCCTGCGGAGCCGCTATTCCCCATGGTCCTTTCGGAGTTCCCAGCATCCACTAGGACGTCAGAGAAATAAGAATTTACTTACCGATAATTTTATTTCTCGTAGTCCGTAGTGGATGCTGGGGTAAAAATGTGGATTTTCCAGTGGCCACCAGGTTTGTTAGACCTACCCCAAATAACTCCTCCCTTTTATAAGGCGATACTTCCATATGCCTTTTGGAATCATCATCACCTGACCACTGTCTTGTCCATAACCCTCTTCTGGCAGAAATGGACAGCGCACTTACTCTTGATGTGCAAAAAGATGAATTACCAAGGTAATTTGTCCGGCGCTGTTAAGAGGGTATGCTTATCCTTTACAGCTGCTGTTTTAAAGGGATAGTTAGTCCCTGAGTAAATAGTAATAGATGGGGTATATACAGCGCTAACAAAAAACTGGATATGGGAAAATAATCACAATTTATTAAAAAACATTGTTGCAACAATTAAATTCATATGTAAAAGTAGGACATTATTTTGTCATTAAAAAGTACATAAATGAAGAAATATATATAGGGCAGGCACAGCAATTTTTGTTTGATAAATTACCACACGAGGAGACCGAATGGATATACTGGTAGGAGTCCTTGGAAAGGTAGCCACAGTCCTAGGGAGCAGTTTGCAGTGCTAGCAGGTGAGGTCCAAGTAAAAGAGGCAGATCTTTCAGATATTTGATCCTGGACTGAGATGCGTCCTGTTAGATTGGTGGATCTTTCTGCGCCTCGTGGACATCCGCTATTTTTCCCAATTGGCTGGTGGACTTCTAGGCTGATATTCCAAGTTCCAAGAGTAGTTCCAGTAATATACGGCTCCTCAAACCAACGCGTTTCGCTGTATTCACACACCTTGAAAAAGCTGTGAATACAGCGAAACGCGTTGGTTTGAGGAGCCGTATATTACTGGAACTACTCTTGGAACTTGGAATATCAGCCTAGAAGTCCACCAGCCAATTGGGAAAAATAGCGGATGTCCACGAGGCGCAGAAAGATCCACCAATCTAACAGGACGCATCTCAGTCCAGGATCAAATATCTGAAAGATCTGCCTCTCTTACTTGGACCTCACCTGCTAGCACTGCAAACTGCTCCCTAGGACTGTGGCTACCTTTCCAAGGACTCATACCAGTATATCCATTCGGTCTCCTCGTGTGGTAATTTATCAAACAAAAATTGCTGTGCCTGCCCTATATATATTTCTTCATTTATGTACTTTTTAATGACAAAATAATGTCCTACTTTTACATATGAATTTAATTGTTGCAACAATGTTTTTTAATAAATTGTGATTATTTTCCCATATCCAGTTTTTTGTTAGCGCTGTATATACCCCATCTATTAGCACTTACTCTTGATGCCAGTCGGCAAATATCCCTCTGTGCATCACGCATATATAGAAATGCATCTTTTAAATGCTCTATAGTTAGTAATATACTGTCCCTATCTAGGGTATCAATATTGTCAGTCAGGGAATCCGACCAAGCCACCCCAGCACTGCACATCCAGGCTGAGGCGATTGCTGGTCGCAGTATTACACCCGTGTGAGTGTATATACATTTTAGGATATTTTACTGCTTTCTGCCAGCAGGTTCCTTAAGGGCGGCCGTATCCGGGGACGGTAGTGCCACCTGTTTAGACAAGCGTGTGAGCGCTTTATTCACCCTAAGGGGTGTTTCCCAACGTGCCCTATCCTCTGGCGGGAAGGGGTATGATGCTAATAACTTTTTAGGAATTAACAGTTTTTATCGGGGGAAACCCACGCATCATCACACACTTCATTTAATTCCTCAGATGCAGGAAAAACTACAGGCAGTTTTTTCTCACCCAACCTAATACCCTTTTTAGTGGTACTGGTATTATCAGAAATGTGTAAAAACATTTTCCATAGCCTCAATCATGTAACGTGTGGCCCTACTGGAAGTCACATTCGTCTCTTAATCGTCGACACTGGAGTCAGTATCCATGTCGGCGTCTGTATCTGCCATCTGCGGTAACAGGCGTTTTAGAGCCCCAGATGGCTTTTGAGACACCTGGACAGGCACAGGCTGAGTCGCCGGCTGTCTCATGTCATCAATCTTTTGTAAAGAGCTGACACTGTCACATAATTCCTTCCATAAGCTCATCCACTCAGGTGTCGACTCCCTAGGGGGTGACATCTCTGTTACAGGCAATTGCTCCGCCTCCACCTCATTTTTCTCCTCATACATGTCGACACAACGTACCGACACACAGCACACACACAGGGAATGCTCTGATAGAGGACAGGACCCCACTAGCCCTTTGGGGAGACAGAGGGAGAGTATGCCAGCACACACCAGAGCGCTATATATATATATACAGGGATAACCTTATATAAGTGTTTTTCCCCTTATAGCTGCTGTATTGTTATACTGCGCCTAATTAGTGCCCCCCTCTCTTTTTTAACCCCTTTCTGTAGTGTAGTAACTGCAGGGGAGAGCCAGGGAGCTTCCCTCCAACGGAGCTGTGAGAGAAAATGGCACCAGTGTGCTGAGGAGATAGGCTCCGCCCCCTTCTCGGCGGCCTTTTCTCCCGTTTTTCTGTGGAATCTGGCAGGGGTTAAAATTCATCCATATAGCCCTGGGGGCTATATGTGATGTATTTTCGCCAGCCAAGGTGTTTTTATTGCTGCTCAGGGCGCCCCCCCCTAGCGCCCTGCACCCTCAGTGACCGAAGTGTGAAGTGTGCTGAGGAGCAATGGCGCACAGCTGCAGTGCTGTGCGCTACCTTGGTGAAGACAGGATGTCTTCTGCCGCCGATTTTTCCGGACCTCTTCTTGCTTCTGGCTCTGTAAGGGGGCCGGCGGCGCGGCTCTGGGACCGAGCTCCGAGGCTGGGCCTGTGTTCGGTCCCTCTGGAGCTAATGGTGTCCAGTAGCCTAAGAAGCCCAATCCACTCTGCACGCAGGTGAGTTCGCTTCTTCTCCCCTTAGTCCCTCGATGCAGTGAGCCTGTTGCCAGCAGGTCTCACTGAAAATAAAAAACCTAAAACTAAACTTTCACTAAGAAGCTCAGGAGAGCCCCTAGTGTGCACCCTTCTCGGCCGGGCACAAAAATCTAACTGAGGCTTGGAGGAGGGTCATAGAGGGAGGAGCCAGTGCACACCAGGTAGTCCTAAAGCTTTACTTTTGTGCCCAGTCTCCTGCGGAGCCGCTATTCCCCATGGTCCTTACGGAGTTCCCAGCATCCACTAGGACGTCAGAGAAAATGCATTATCTCCCAAAGGGAGGCAGTCAATTTACCAGCTGTCGGGATCCCAGCTGTAAGGATACGAATGCCAGAATCCCGACACCCAGTGAAATACCGCCGGCTGGAATCCCCACTTGGGTGGTTGTCCACGCTACCACCTGGGGTGGAATATAACCCTGTGATGACCAAAGGTCGCCACCGGGCCTGAAGCGTGGCAAGTGCAGCAAGCCTGCGAGGGGACACGCTGCGCTCGCCGCCAGTATACCGACAGCCGCGATATCACACTGATCCCTCTCTGTTCCCTTTTCAGTGAAACCTGTGTATTTTCGGAACAAACAGCCCCTGTTTCCAGGGATTTGGTTTTCGCCTGCCTGAGCAGCGGCTTTACGGAGCTGATTGGATAGCCTCCAGTAGGACAATTAGCCGTGGTAATTGAATACCCCTCTAACAGTGGTACTGTAGATATTAATTTATTATAACTTCTCACCTGGCATCTTATCTCCTGACCACCTATATTCATCCTGATTCCTTCTCCCCTTAAGGTGTGTACACACGGTGAGATTTTTCTTACGATTTTGACTATATATTGCACCGTGTGTATAGTCCTTGCAATGCTGCTGCGCGGTCCGGCGGGATCGGCACCGCAAGGAAAAATAGACTGTGCAGGCAGCCCAACATTCACTATATTGGCAGGGCCGGACTCTGGCCCTATCAAATAGTTAATGTTGTGCTGTGCGGCGCATCACACCGTGTGTACACAGCATTACATTCTCTCCTTTCTTCCCAGGGACACTCGCCTCTCCTTATGGATACTATCCCCTTATATACTGAAACTCCTGGCAAATTGGCCCACATTCCGAGTTGTTTGCTCGCTAGCTGCTTTTAGCAGCAGTACAAACGCTAAGCCGCCACCCTCTGGGAGTGTATCTTAGCTTAGCAGAAGTGCAAACGAAAGGTTCGCAGAACGGGGGGGTTTTTTTCAAGGAGTTTCAGAGTAGCTGTAGACCTACTCCTTCCTCGCGATCACTTCAGTCTGTTTAGTTCCTGTTTTGATGTCACAAACACGCCCTGTGTACGGTCAGCCACTCCCCCTTTTCCCCAGGCACGCCTGCGTTTTTACCTGACACGCCTGCGTTTTTTAGCACACTCCCGGAAAACGGTCAGTTACCACACAGAAACACCCACTTCCTGTTAATCACTCACCGATCAACAGAGCGACGGAAAAGAGTCGCTCGACCTTGTGTAAAACTGCATAGTTTTTTGTGAAAGTACGTCGTGCGTGCGCACTGCGGCCCGTACGCATGTGCAGAAATGCCGATTTTTAGCCTGATCGCTGCGCTGCGAACAACGGCAGCTAGCGATCAACTCGGAATGACCCCCATTATCTTTTTTTCACCAGCTTTTACTGCCAAGTTTATCAATACACCATGACTGTTCTTGTAGTTTCACATCTAAATTTACTTTTTGTACAAAAAGAATATGCTAAAAATATATCCCTGTCTCTAAATTATACTTAAATGTACTGAACTAGTATAAAATTGTACTAATATTTTCTATATGTTGTTTGCTTGAAATTTATATTATACATATAAAAATTCTCTCATAAATAAATAAATAAATATATATATATATATATACATATATATATATATATATATTAGTGATGTGCACCGGACATTTTTCGGGTTTTGTGTTTTGGTTTTGGATTCGGTTCCGCGGCCGTGTTTTGGATTCGGACGCTTTTTGGCAAAACCTCCCTGAAAATATTTTGTCGGATTCGGGTGTGTTTTGGATTCGGGTGTTTTTTTACAAAACCCCCTCAAAAACAGCTTAAATCATAGAATTTGGGGGTCATTTTGATCCCATAGTATTATTTACCTCAATAACCATAATTTTCACTCATTTTCAGTCTATTCTGAACACCTCACACCTCACAATATTATTTTTAGTCCTAAAATTTGCACCGAGGTCGCTGGATGACTAAGCTAAGCGACCCAAGAGGCCAACACAAACACCTGGCCCATCTAGGAGTGGCACTGCAGTGTCAGACAGGATGGCACTTCAAAAAAATAGTCCCCAAACAGCACATGATGCAAAGAAAAAAAAGAGGCGCAATGAGGTAGCTGTGTGACTAAGCTAAGCGACCCAAGTGGCCGACACAAACACCTGGCCCATCTAGGAGTGGCACTGCAGTGTCAGGCAGGATGGCACTTCAAAAAAATTGTCCCCAAACAGCACATGATGCAAAGAAAAAAAGAGGCGCACCAAGGTCGCTGGATGGCTAAACTAAGCGACACAAGTGGCCGACACAAACACCTGGCCAATCTAGGAGTGGCACTGCAGTGTCAGGCAGGATGGCACTTCAAAAAAATTGTCCCCAAACAGCACATGATGCAAAGAAAAAAAGAGGCGCACCAAGGTCGCTGTGTGACTAAGCTAAGCGACACAAGTGGCCGACACAAACACCTGGCCCATCTAGGAGTGGCACTGCAGTGTCAGGCAGGATGGCACTTCAAAAAAATTGTCCCCAAACAGCACATGATGCAAAGAAAAAAAGAGGCGCAAAGAGGTAGCTGTGTGACTAAGCTAAGCGACCCAAGTGGCCGACACAAACACCTGGCCCATCTAGGAGTGGCACTGCAGTGTCAGGCAGGATGGCACTTCAAAAAAATTGTCCCCAAACAGCACATGATGCAAAGAAAAAAAGAGGCGCACCAAGGTCGCACCACAGGTATAGAATGTAGATGGATAGTATACTTGACGACACAGAGGTAGGTACAGCAGTGGCCTTCCGTACCGTACTGCTATATATACTGGTGGTCACTGTGTCAGCAAACTGCAAAACTAAAATGCACCACAGGTATAGAATGTAGATGGATAGTATACTTGACGACACAGAGGTAGGTACAGCAGTGGCCTACTGTACCGTAATGCTATATATTATATACTGGTGGTCACTGGTCAGCAAAACTCTGCACTGTACTCCTCCTATATATATATATATATATATATATATATAATACTGGTGTTCCCCAGTCCCCACAATAAAGCAGCACACTGAGCACAGATATGGAGTGTTTTTCAGGCAGACAACGTATACTGGTGGTCACTGTCAGCAAAACTCTGCACTGTACTCCTGCTATATAATACAGCTGCTCCCCAGTCCCCACAATTAAGCAGTGTGAGCACAGATATATGCAGCACACTGAGCACAGATAAGGAGCGTTTTTTTCAGGCAGAGAACGGATAAAACTGGTGGTCACTGATCAGCAAAACTCTGCACTGTACTCCTCCTATATTAATATAAAGCTGCTCCCCAGTCCCCACAATGATATAAGCAAGCACAAATATTTGCATCAACTCAACAATGAATAAACGGAGAGGACGCCAGCCACGTCCTCTCCCTAACATTTCCAATGCACGAGTGAAAACGGCGGCGACGTGCGGCTGCTTATATAGAATCCGAATCTCGCGAGAATCTGACAGCGGGATGATGACGTTCGGGCGCGCTCGGGTTAACCGAGCCATACGGGAGAATCCGAGTATGCCTCGGACCCGTGTAAAAAGGGTGAAGTTCGGGGGGGTTCGGTTTCCGAGAAACCGAACCCGCTCATCACTAATATATATGTTTTGTTTGTGAGACTCTTAATAGTTCTGTTGGTAGTAAATAGCACACACTACTAAAGGCCAGTGGAATTTCATCTTAGTAACATGTTTATAAGTCATTAGAATAACCAATCCAATTGTCTTTGTAAAAGTTCCCTCCCCTTTCAGTTTTCTAATAAGTGTCCCATAGTAACTAGCTACTCTTTTCTACTGTGGGTTAGGTATATGCTTAATGCCACCAAGGAACTCACTGTGCATGTCTGGCTCTGAAACAGAGCATGCACACTTAATTTCATTTTTTCTAAGTGCGATAAAACGACCGAAAAGTAGAATGTGATATTATCACATTTTGGGGCTTTTATTGCAATTACATTTACGATTAAAAAAAAATTATACATACTTTGAAAAAATAAGATTTTAAACCTACCGGTAAATATTTTTCTCGTAGTCCGTAGAGGATGCTGGGGACTCCGTAAGGACCACGGGGATAGACGGGCTCCGCAGGAGACATGGGCACTTTAAGAAAGACTTTAGGTATGGGTGTGCACTGGCTCCTCCCTCTATGTCCCTCCTCCAGACCTCGGTTTACTACTGTGCCCAGAGGAGACTGGGTGCATTACAGGGAGCTCTCCTGAGTTTCCTGTCAGAAAGTATTTTGTTAGGTTTTTTATTTTCAGGGAGCCTGCTGGCAACAGACTCCCTGCATCGAGGGACTGAGGGGAGAGAAGCAGACCTACTTCTGTGAGTTTCAAGGCTCTGCTTCTTAGGCTACTGGACATCATTAGCTCCAGAGGAATCGGTACGCAGGTCTCACCCTCGCCGTCCGTCCCAGAGCCGCGTCGCCGTGCTCCTCACAGAGCCGGAAGGTAGAAGCCGGGTGAGTATGAGAAGAAAGAAGACTTCAGAGGCTGCAGAAGACTTCATGATCTTCACTGAGGTAACGCACAGCAGTAAAGCTGTGCGCCATTGCTCCCATACACCTCACACACGGCAGTCACTGTAAGGGTGCAGGGCGCAGGGGGGGCGCCCTGGGCAGCATATAAACCTCTTTTTGGCAAAAATATTTATATATATAGCTGGGCACTGTATATATAAAGAGCCCCCGCCAGTTTTTAGTATATTTGAGCTGGACAGAAGCCCGCCGCTGAGGGGGCGGGGCTTCTCCCTCAGCACTCACCAGCGCCATTTTCTCCACAGCACAGCGCTGAGAGGAGGCTCCCCGGACTCTCCCCTGCTTATTACACGGTGAAAGAGGGTTTTGAAAAAGAGGGGGGGGGGGCACATAATTTGGCGCATATATGTATGTACAAACAGCGCTACTGGGTAAACATATATTTATATAGTGTTTTTTCCTGGGTCATATAGCGCTGGGTGTGTGCTGGCATACTCTCTCTCTGTCTCTCCAAAGGGCCTTGTGGGGGAACTGTCGACAACGTCGACACCTGACTGGATGGATATGTGGAAGGTTTTAAGTGCTAATGTAAATTTATTGCACAAAAGATTAGACAAAGCGGAAGCTAGGGAACAGCCAGGGAGTCAGCCCATGTCTGTCCCTATGTCGCAGGGACCTTCGGGGTCTCAAAAACACCCACTATCCCAAATAGTAGACACAGATACCGACACGGATTCTGACTCCAGTGTCGACTGCGATGATGCAAAGTTACAGCCAAAATTGGCTAAATGTATTCGATATATGATTATAGCAATAAAAGATGTTTTGCATATCACAGAGGAACCCCCTGTCCTCTAGGACGTAAGAGAAAAAAAATCTAAAAAATTGCACACAGACCCAAACTTGGGCGTCATTGCATCCAGCCCCATACGTTTTCTGAGGGCAACTTCTCTAATGTATCTCTTAACAAGGCTTGACACATATCCTCATGTGTACAGTGGGATACAGTCAATTTACCTCCAATCAAAATCCTGACGGTCGAAATCTCGACAGCAATTGACTGACGGTCAAAATCCCGACAAGGTCAAAATCCCGACATGTAAAATGCCGACAAGTCAAAATGCCGACATGAGTTTTTCATTGAAACCGACTTGTTCATACTTTACCATCCCAGTGGACCTGGAGGCTGGAGGGGGAATATAATAGTGTGCCGAGCGCAGCAAGGCACCGTGCCCGAAGCATGGCGAGTGCAGCGAGCCATGCGAGGAGATGCGGTACACTTATATGGTGTTCATGTCAACCTATGTCGACATACACACAAAAAAAAACAATGAAAAAGGCATGTCGGCATTTTGACCTGTCGGCATTTTACATGTCAGTATTTTGACCTTGTCAGTATTTTGTCCATGTCGGTATTTTGACCTTGTCGGTATTTTGTCCATGTCGGGATTTTGACCTTGTCGGGATTTCGACCGTCGGTCAATTGCTGTCGGGATTTCAACCGTCAAGATCTTGATTGTAGGTATTTCATACCGATCCCTGTACCGTATGTCTACTCTGACTGGATGTGGCCAGGAAACACTGCACAGGAGACTGTGGGGGATATTTATCATATCTTCTAAAGAAGATATTATCTTCAAGCAAAATACCAATCATGTTATCGAATGTACTAGATACGTGATAGATACATGATAGCAATGATCTGGTTGCTACTGTACTTGCAAAACCTGCACTAATCCAATTTAAAAGGTTTGATACATTTCCCCATAATCCGAGTGTATGGAGCAAAACAAGGGAGACCCCACAGGAGTACTAAAATACATCTAGAAATAGATTTTTACCTAAGCAATGAAGACATACCTCGCATTCGGTAGGCTGACCATACTAGCCCTTAAACTGGGACGCTCATGAATTACACAGGTTCTGTGGCTGATTAAAACCAGGTGAAATGCAGGCTTGAAGTCAGCCAGCCACAGAACCTGTGTGATTCATGAGTGTGCCAGTAGGGGACCAGAAACTGCTTCAGGTACCTTGGACCCTGGTCATGTAGGGTTTTTAAAGCCAGTACACCAATCTTGAAAAAGATTTCCCATCTTACAGGCAGCCAGTGGAGGGAGCATAAAATGGGTGTTATGTGGCTGAAACGGGGCTGGTTGGTTAATAGCCTGGCAGCTGCATTTTGTACCATCTGCAAGCAGTGCAATTCTTTTGCTGGGAGACCTAGGTAGAGGGCAGTGTAGTAGTCTAGGTATGATGAAATAAATGCATGTATGACTTTAGTTAGACCTTTTGAGGGAATTGTGTGCTTAATTCTGGCTATATTCCTCAGATAAAAGAATGAGGATTTGATTGTGGCTGATACCTGATGTCTAAGTGTCCAGCCACCATCCAGGACAACACCAAGATTCCACAGGTACATTGCTTTGTAATTCTGAACCACCAATCGTAAGTTCAGTAGGTTGGCTATGCTGCAGTGCAGTCTTGCCCTGTGACCCATCATCCTGTTTAATCAGAATTCGGCCTCAGCCAACTGGCTCTCCTGGAGCTCAGCAAGACAGCCATGTAGGGTTGTTATTGGGTTCTTAGTACCTGGAGCAAAGAACAGGTACACTTATAGCTGCATGGCAGTGGTATACCAGGCCATGCTGTCTTATTATTTCACCCAGTGGTAGCATGTATACTGCAAAAAGCATAGGGGATAGTATAAAACCCTGTGGAACACTGCAAGGCAATGGTGAATAAGTATACTCCAGAAGAAACTCTCTGTGACCTGCCAGTGAGAAAAGATTTGAACCAGCTAAGGACTGTGCCATCCAGTTCACAGAAATTTTTCAGGCACTCAGTCAGAATCCCATGGTCCATAGTATTAAATGCCGCAGAGAGATCTAGAAGGATTAAAATGGAAAAATCACCTCTGTCTCTTGCCATTCGAAGATCATTAAGCATACATGCCAGGGCTGTTTCAGTGCTACAATATGTCTTTTCCTGAATCCTGATTGAAATGGATCATAAATATCATGGGTTGACAGGCGGATCTCTAGTTGAGTTGCAACCACTTCCTCCACAACCTTTCCTAGAACAGGAAGGTTTGATACCGGTCTGTAGATGGTCATGTAGTCGAGACCTAAACTAGGTATGATTTAGAACTTTTTAATATTATAATATTGATACATACACCTATACAATTTATTGTTGCCAGTGCCTCAACATATCTTGGACACCTGTGTATCATTTGAATGCACATACAGTAAATTGATCAACTATAGGTGGTCAGAGTTATAAATTATATGTATACATTTTTCGCCTGTATACAAGCATATATAATCTCTTGTACAATTTTTAATTTTTGCCTGAACTCTTATTAAACACAGCCATGATCAATACGTGATTAAGAGGGTAATTTAATTTAATTATCTGATATTGGAAATCATAACAATCACAGGCTGATACATTGTCAAATTTATTACATTTAAACTACTGCATTGATAGCTATACAGTAACTACCATAATTTTAATTGTATTCAGCCTTTGATCTTTTTGCTTACTGTTATTAGTAACTGATAATACCGCTGTGATTTCATCTGCACACTTATTGTATTGTTATGTTCTAGTTATGTTGTGTGAACTAAGTGATGGCAATTTATTATTTTAATGTATACCAATAAAATTCAATAAACTACAAAGCGTGCCCCAGCAAATAGAGTCTTCTTTTCTGTCCCAATTACCCATATTCAGGGCCGGACTGCCCATCTGGCACTTCTGGCATATGCCAGAAGGGTCGATTGTCTGGTGGGAGAGTCCGGTCCCACAGAGAGCCGGGAAGGCTGCACGCGGATCTCTGGTTTGGCCGCCCTCCGCTGAAGCGTGCATCCCCGTGGAAATGGGGGCGTGTCACGAGTCCTCAACCCCCTGACTAGCGGCACGCCCCAGTGCGTCGTGTCCGTGTACCCTCTTGTGACATGGGCATGGTGCACGCGCGTTCACAAATGCCAGGGTCGATTCGGAGCCCCGGTCCGTCCCTGCCTATATTATAGAATGCTATAGCTAGAATCTGATTGGCTGCTATGGGCAACACCTCCACTTTTCCTTTTTAGAACTTTTAGTAGATCTATCGCAAAATCTCAATCCAAAAAGCAAGTGGTATAAAGCACTCAGAGCTCTAACGCAGATAAAGATATAACTAATAACCATCTGTGACCAGCTCAGGTAGAAGGAATTAGGGCTCACAGCACTAGTTGGGGATCATTTTATTTTCCTGTCTCTCACCTTGCACTACTGTACAGTATGAGGTATAGCTGTGTTAGGAGTTAAATTTTACCACTGACCAACCAGTATTGGAGGGTTGGCATAGGCTCCAAAAACTAGGATGGCGTCCATGTTACTCAGCAGAACCCATATGTCACCCTCCCTGTACAGCACAGTATGTAGTGTGTGTGCTCCCCCTTCCTGTACTTTGAAACATATAAGGTTAAAAAAAGGGGTTTGTATAATGAAAAATCTATAAAATCAGAAGTAGATTAAATGCATGACTGCAGTGTCAGTAGACACTGAAAGTGGGCATATCAGTCCTTGTATATTCAGACATACGGATGTACATGTACACCAGGGAAGGGCATTGTAGCAGCATATGCATAAAGTAGCAGGTAAACATTAGCATAACATAACGCAAAGGAGACCCCAACTGTGTCTACCTCAGAATCAGGACCTCTGAGGAGTGACCCCGCCCTCTTGAAAGACCCTCCCCCTACACAGGGCTGCTATTAGAGCTGCTTCCATAAATTCCTGGGCTGGTGTTCGATCCCAATCCGCCCCTGGGTGTAACCAAACCTTGCTAAATATCAGTGTTGCTGTTATCGCATATTATTATGTGTGTGGGGAAGGGGATACTTTTTTCTTGTTGCTGACGTATTTGTGATCCACTGTTACACAGATTAGTAAGAGGAGACCCATGAGTACATGTAAAGATCACACTGTAAATGCACAGTTCAAACTAAGAACAGGTAATTGCTGGAAGATGTTTTAACCTTCTCACCTACAAAAGCTGTGATGTGTTAATAATCTGCTATCTGCAGATTAATGTCTGTGCTGTCATATCCTTTACTTTCTCTATCCAGTAAACAGGACCCCCTCCTTGCAATCTAATTAAGTGTTGGATCAACTCTGCATTCTCCACTGCTATTTATACAAGCAGGCATATCCACCTGCACATAATCGTACTCAATTAGCACAGTGAGAATTACATATCACAGCATGAAAGGAGGTAGAGTGTTTTAACTCCTCAAGTCTTCAGGTTGAATGTTTTGCAGAAGCCTGTTGTACAAAACAGTATAAGTGATCTTCCAGCTAGCTTCATCACCTCTAGAGATGAGCGAAACCATTTGTCAGGTATTGTAATTCGTCACATTTGGGTCATTTCAGGACACTTGGAAAAACTTTCAAATGGAAAAGAATGAAAATTCACCCGCAGGGGACTCAATAAGGCAAAAGATTATCTTTTAACATTTCATTTTGAAGAACTCCATAAAATATGTAAAACTATCAAATGATTTTAAATATGAAGCATTTTTTCTAGCTTCAAAAGTATTTCCTTTGAACCAGTGAAACTATTGGTCAAAAATGTTGAATAGCTCCACAAACCAAAACACTGGAGACTTAATGTCTATATACTTCCGTGTAGGCCAGGGGTGGGCAATTATTTCAGCTGGGGGGCCACCGAACACTTTCCAGTGAATATTGGAGGGCCGCCCCCTGTATTATGGGCCTAATTCAGACCTGATCGCTAGGGTGCGTTTTTTGAACTGCTGCGATCAGGTAGCCGCCTACAGGGGGAGGGGGAAATCGCTGTGCAGGGGTGCGATCACATGTGCAGTGTCACGATCCGGGTATCTGGACACCATTTCTTACCCATCAGATGCCTCCTAAGGCTGGCTCAGCGCTCCAGGACCGGATCCCATCTGTTATCCTGATGTGCATATTCCCGCATCCTCTCCTGTCTCTCTGGACGCTGTCACAGTAACGCCTTATACATCTGGCATGGCGTCTCCCGCGGCCTCCGTCGCCGTTCCTGAGCTTCTGCATTCAGAGTGGCGATTACGTCAGCCGCGGCCTCCGCTGTGTCCGCGTGGTTGGATGTGCACCTGTCAGCCTGGCGTCTCCTGTCTCCGGTGGCCGGCGCCACCATTACTGTTTTCCAGACCACATGGATTACAAACCAAACTTCCCTCCAAGTGTCTGCATGGGCGCAGCCATCTTGGATTCTGTCATCTGATCATATTCACCAATCTGCTGTCTGTATTATTAATTTGCATAATTGCCTAGCCAATGCCTTCCTTGCTGCAGGTATAAATAGGTTGTGCCTGAGCAAGGAAGGCGTCAGTGCTTTGGTTGTCAAACCTAGTTCCAGTTTGTCTCTCTCCTGTGAATGTCTTCCAGGTTCCAGCTCCTGTCTCCAGACTTCTGCTATAGAGACCCGCACCAGCATTCCATCTGCGGTGTAGACTGACTCTCCGATCCATTCTGGACTCACCTGTTTCCAGCTACAACATCACCTGCTTCCAGCTCAGCTTTCAGCAGTGTACAGCTTCTCTTAAAGGGCCGGTGTCCTTTCTGCAGTTTACCACTCTCCACCGGTATTATTATTTCTCCGCTCTCAAATTCTACATTTCATCTATATTGCATCGCTCTCAAGCTTTACTTATTATTTAACTGGTTCCAGCCAGTATCCACTCCGTGCCAACACCTGTCTGGTTCTAACCAGTACCCACAGCAGCATTTTATCTACAGCAGTCCAGCTTTCCCTGGAACACCAGCTGGTACGACCCTGGGCTTTCCTCATTGCTACAGTTGAGCCTGGTAAGGACTTTCCAACTTGCAGATAATAAGAACTGTCTCATACCACCAGAGCTCTGTGGCCCCTGCCACCCTGTAGTACCCAGGAACTGTATTATTATTTCTCTGCTGATTTTTATGTTTCTTTTTACTGCTACTGTGATGCATGGAGTTTGTCATAAATAAATATCATTGACTTTTACTCAAGTTGTCGTGGTCACGCCTTCGGGCGGTTTCTCTTCATGTTACTTACATGTCCAGGGGTCTGATACAACCTCCCAGGTTCCGGTACATCTCAGCCCCTACAACTGAGGCTGCCTTCCGTCAGCTCAGGCCCTCAGTTGTGACAGTAAGCACTGACCAAATGAATCCAGCCGGAGACCAGGATCAAGCGGCCAGGCCGATGCAAGAACTGGCAGCCCGACTTGAACATCAGGAGGCTGCACAGGGTCACATCATCCGCTGTCTCCAGGATCTCTCTACTCGGCTGGATGGGATTCAGACAACTCTCCGTTTATCAGACGCGTCCGGTGCGTCAACCACAGTGACTCCAGCTATAACCCCACCCACCTTACCCATTTCTGCTCCACGTCTTCATCTTCCAACGCCAGCAAAATTTGACGGTTCTCCAAGATTCTGCAGGGGATTTCTCAACCAGTGTGAGATTCAGTTTGAGCTACAACCTGGCAATTTTCCCAGTGACCGTACAAAAATTGCCTACATCATCTCTCTTCTCAGTGGCTCAGCCCTTGATTGGGCATCACCGTTATGGGTGAGGTCCGACACCCTGCTATCTTCTTACACTGCATTCGTGTCAACATTCAGGCGCATCTTCGACGAGCCAGGCCGGGTAACTTCAGCTTCGTCTGAGATTCTCCGTTTACGCCAGGGATCACGTACTGTAGGACAATATCTTATACAGTTCCAGATCCTGGCATCCGAACTGGCATGGAACGACGAGGCCCTGTATGCTGCATTCTGGCATGGTTTATCTGAGTGTATTAAAGACGAGTTAGCTACCAGAGACTTACCCTCCAAGTTAGATGAGCTAATCTCACTTTGTACAAAAGTTGACTTACGTTTCAGAGAGAGAGCAACTGAGCGTGGAAGATCATCTGCTCCAAAATCTTCTGCTCCTCCTCCTCGCCAACTGTCACCAACTAAAGATGAGCCCATGCAAATTGGCCGTTCCCGTTTAACTCCTGCTGAGCGCCGAAGACGTCTCTCCGAGTCTCTCTGCCTTTATTGTGCAGCTCCGTCTCACACCATTAATGCTTGTCCCAAACGTCCGGGACTCCAGACCCTAGCTCGCCAAGGAGAGGGCCGGCTAGGAGTAATGATCTCCTCTCCATTCCCTCAAGATTGTAATCTCCCAGTCTCGCTTCAAGTTGCTCAACGTTATCAGAACGTCATTGCCCTCCTTGATTCCGGAGCAGCTGGGAACTTTATTACCGAAGCCTATGTTAAACGGTGGTCCCTACCCACCGAGAGACTTCCTTCCTCCTTTTCCTTAACTGCCGTGGATGGCAGTAAAATTTTTGATACAGTTATTGCTCTAAGGACTCTACCAGTTCGTCTGAGAGTGGGAGTTCTTCATTCCGAACTTATTTCACTTTTAGTGATTCCAAGAGCCACACATCCTGTGGTCCTGGGCCTTCCATGGCTCCGTCTTCACAATCCTACAATTGATTGGACGACTACGCAAATCCTGGCATGGGGTCCCTCCTGTGCTGAGACATGTTTGTTTAAAGTGTTGCCTGTCTGTTCTTCCTCCCCCAGGTCGTCTGATGTTCCACCTCCTCCATATCAAGATTTCACGGATGTGTTCAGTAAGGCTTCTGCTGATATCCTTCCTCCTCATAGAGAATGGGACTGCCCGATTGATCTCGTTCCAGGGAAGGTTCCACCTCGAGGCCGAACTTATCCGATGTCTCTGCCCGAGGCGCATTCTATGGAGGAATACATTAAAGAGAACCTAGCAAAGGGGTTCATTCGACCTTCTTCTTCTCCAGCCGGCGCAGGCTTCTTTTTTGTAAAAAAGAAAAATGGTGGTCTGCGGCCGTGCATCGACTACAGAGGTTTGAACGACATTACCATCAAGAACCGCTATCCTTTACCCCTGATTACTGAGCTCTTTGACAGAGTTAGCGGAGCTACCATCTTTACAAAGCTGGACTTGAGAGGTGCATACAATCTCATCCGGATCCGTGAGGGTGACGAGTGGAAGACCGCATTTAACACCCGTGACGGACATTATGAGTACCTCGTCATGCCCTTCGGATTGAGCAATGCTCCAGCTGTCTTCCAGCATTTCGTCAATGAGATCTTCAGAGACATTCTATACCGTCATGTCGTGGTCTATCTAGATGATATCCTCATTTTTGCCAACAATTTAGAGGAACATCGTTTTTGGGTAAAGGAGGTTCTGTCCCGTCTCCGTGTCAATCATCTCTATTGCAAATTAGAGAAATGCGTCTTTGAAGTCAAGTCCATTCCGTTTCTAGGGTACATTGTGTCCGGTTCCGGACTAGAAATGGATCCTGAGAAACTACAAGCAATCCAGAATTGGCCGGTACCCTTAACCCTCAAAGGGGTCCAGAAGTTCTTAGGGTTCGCCAATTATTACCGAAAGTTTATACGAGACTTTTCCACCATTGTGGCACCTATTACTGCTTTCACCAAGAAGGGTGCTAACCCGTCCAAGTGGTCTGAAGAAGCCATGCAAGCTTTTCATCTTTTAAAACAGAGGTTCATCTCTGCGCCTGTCCTGAAACAGCCTGACATCGACTCTCCTTTCATCTTAGAGGTGGATGCCTCCTCCGTTGGAGTAGGAGCGGTGTTATCTCAGAGGGCTAAAGATGGCCATTTACATCCTTGCAGTTTCTTCTCACGGAAGTTCTCCCCAGCGGAACGCAACTATGCCATTAGCGACCAGGAGTTGCTAGCCATCAAGCTCGCTCTAGAGGAGTGGAGATATCTGTTGGAGGGAGCTTCTCATTCAATCACCATCCTTACAGACCACAAGAACCTTCTATATCTGAAAGGCGCACAATGTCTCAACCCTCGTCAGGCCAGATGGGCACTTTTCTTTTCCAGGTTCGACTTTAAACTCCAGTTCTGTCCGGGCTCTCAGAATCGCAAGGCCGATGCCCTTTCCCGCTCATGGGAGCAAGAAAATGAGTCAGAGTCTTCAGACAAGCATCCTATTATAAATCCGTTGGCATTCTCCACGGTAGGGATGGACTCTACGCCCCCATCAGGGAAAAGTTTTGTGAAGCCGACACTAAGGAAGAAGCTCATGCATTGGGCCCATGCTTCCCGCTTTGCCGGACATACAGGTATCCAAAAAACCCTGGAGTTTATCTCTAGGTCCTATTGGTGGCCAACTCTGAAAAAGGACGTTTTGGAGTTTATTGCATCTTGCCCAAAGTGTGCTCAACATAAAGTATCCCGCCAGTTGCCTGCGGGGCAACTGGTTCCACTATCTGTTCCCCGTCGACCATGGACCCATTTGTCGATGGATTTTATTACAGATTTGCCCATGTGCAACAAGTTCAATACCATCTGGGTGGTAGTTGACCGGTTCACCAAGATGGCACACTTCATTCCTCTCACCGGTCTTCCGTCAGCTTCCAAGTTGGCTCAAGTATTCATACAAGAGATCTTCCGACTCCACGGTCTTCCAGAAGAAATTATCTCAGATCGAGGAGTTCAATTCACAGCCAAATTCTGGCGAAGTTTATGTCAAGTCCTCCAAGTCAAGCTAAAGTTTTCCACAGCTTACCATCCTCAGACCAATGGTCAAACTGAGAGGGTGAATCAGGACTTGGAGTCCTTCCTCCGCATCTATGTGTCCTCCTCTCAAGATGACTGGGTTCAATTACTTCCCTGGGCCGAGTTCTGTCATAACAACCAGTATCATTCTTCATCTTCTTCAACACCATTCTTCACCAACTTTGGATTCCACCCTAAAGTCCCTGAGTTCCAACCGCTTCCAGCAACTTCTGTTCCCGCAGTGGATATCACCTTGCATCAGTTTGCCAATATCTGGAAGAGCGTACGATCAGCTCTGCTCAAGGCATCGTTCAGGTACAAGAAGTTTGCGGATAAGAAGCGTCGAGCAGTTCCTGCTCTCAAGGTGGGTGATCGGGTATGGTTATCCACAAAGAATTTGAGGTTGAGAGTTCCCAGTATGAAGTTTGCACCTCGCTTCATCGGTCCTTTTAAAATTGATCAAGTCATCAATCCTGTTGCTTACAGACTCCAGTTACCTCCTTTCTTAAAAATACCCAGGACATTCCATGTTTCCCTGTTGAAACCGTTAATCTTGAATCGGTTTCATTCCTCACTTCCTCCAACTCCGAAAGTCCAAACTCAACGAGGCGTTGAGTATGAAGTGGCCAAGATTCTGGACTCACGTCACCGTTACGGTCAACTTCAGTATCTTATTGACTGGAAGGGTTATGGCCCTGAGGAACGTTCATGGACCAATGCTTCTGATGTCCATGCTCCTGCCTTGGTCCGGAGATTCCATTCCAAGTTTCCTCAAAAGCCAAAGAAGTGTCCTGGGGCCACTCCTAAAGGGGGGGGGGGGGGGGGTGCTGTCACGATCCGGGTATCTGGACGCCATTTCTTACCCATCAGATGCCTCCTAAGGCTGGCTCAGCGCTCCAGGACCGGATCCCATCTGTTATCCTGATGTGCATATTCCCGCATCCTCTCCTGTCTCTCTGGACGCTGTCACAGTAACGCCTTATACATCTGGCATGGCGTCTCCCGCGGCCTCCGCCGCCGTTCCTGAGCTTCTGCATTCAGAGTGGCGATTACGTCAGCCGCGGCCTCCGCTGTGTCCGCGTGGTTGGATGTGCACCTGTCAGCCTGGCGTCTCCTGTCTCCGGTGGCCGGCGCCGCCATTACTGTTTTCCAGACCACATGGATTACAAACCAAACTTCCCTCCAAGTGTCTGCATGGGCGCAGCCATCTTGGATTCTGTCATCTGATCATATTCACCAATCTGCTGTCTGTATTATTAATTTGCATAATTGCCTAGCCAATGCCTTCCTTGCTGCAGGTATAAATAGGTTGTGCCTGAGCAAGGAAGGCGTCAGTGCTTTGGTTGTCAACCCTAGTTCCAGTTTGTCTCTCTCCTGTGAATGTCTTCCAGGTTCCATCTCCTGTCTCCAGACTTCTGCTATAGAGACCCGCACCAGCATTCCATCTGCGGTGTAGCCTGACTCTCCGATCCATTCTGGACTCACCTGTTTCCAGCTACAACATCACCTGCTTCCAGCTCAGCTTCCAGCAGTGTACAGCTTCTCTTAAAGGGCCGGTGTCCTTTCTGCAGTTTACCACTCTCCACCGGTATTATTATTTCTCCGCTCTCAAATTCTACATTTCATCTATATTGCATCGCTCTCAAGCTTTACTTATTATTTAACTGGTTCCAGCCAGTATCCACTCCGTGCCAACACCTGTCTGGTTCTAACCAGTACCCACAGCAGCATTTTATCTACAGCAGTCCAGCTTTCCCTGGAACACCAGCTGGTACGACCCTGGGCTTTCCTCATTGCTACAGTTGAGCCTGGTAAGGACTTTCCAACTTGCAGATAATAAGAACTGTCTCATACCACCAGAGCTCTGTGGCCCCTGCCACCCTGTAGTACCCAGGAACTGTATTATTATTTCTCTGCTGATTTTTATGTTTCTTTTTACTGCTACTGTGATGCATGGAGTTTGTCATAAATAAATATCATTGACTTTTACTCAAGTTGTCGTGGTCACGCCTTCGGGCGGTTTCTCTTCATGTTACTTACATGTCCAGGGGTCTGATACAACCTCCCAGGTTCCGGTACATCTCAGCCCCTACAACTGAGGCTGCCTTCCGTCAGCTCAGGCCCTCAGTTGTGACATGCAGAGAGCTACACAAACGGGAGTTTGTGCAGTCTCTGCACAGACCAGGACTTACTCACCCGCTGCGATGATCGGGGCCGGAGCTGATGTCAGAATCCCTCCCTCCAAACGCCTGGAATGCGTTTTTTCGGACACTCCTCTAAAATGGTCAGTTGCCACCCACAAACGGCCTCTTCCTGTCAGTCACCTTGCGATTGCCCATGTGATCGCTTTTTTTGCACCATCCCGTCGCTGTCCGTCGCTGCAGACCGACGCGTCTGTGCATTGCGGTGTATGCGCAGTTCAGACCTGATCGCTGGCTGTACGAAAACGCAGCCTAGCGAGTGTGATGGATACAGCAGTTACCTGGTGCAGAAGCAGGCCCGTTGCTAGGATGTGGTGGGTTGGCAGCAGGAAGGGCACTTTGGGCTGCCTCTGGCACGTGGTGTATTGAGGATGGCGGCTTCAGGAAAGATGCACAATAACATGTCCAAGAGCCACAGATCTCTTTCAGTTCTGCTACTGGCTCCTAAATGACAGAGGAAGCCCAGCACATGGACACAGCTGCAGCAGTGGTACACATAGAGGGGATACATGAGGATTTCATACAAATATCCCTACACACTGTGCCCAACACTCACATTTAGGGCCTCCCAGAGGACTCTCCTGCAGCACCCAACATACCTTCTTCCCGATGGGGCCCTGTGGATTTTTTTATCTGCACCTTATATTCCACAGGCAGGTGCAGATAATAGGGCTGGGAGATATGGGCTGCAGATTCAGCTGGGGTGGCTGTTATCAGAGGATGCTTGCCAATTGCTATTGGCAACGGTAGCTGGGGCACGGCAGCAGCCTCCTTTGAACTGCAGGGCGTGGACAGGCAGGAGACTCAGCCGGCAGCAGCAGCCAGCACATAGCCCGCGTATGCGTCTGTTCCCCGGCCGGCAGCAGCAGCCAGCACATAGCCCGCGTATGCGTGTGTTCCCCGGCCGGCAGCAGCAGCCAGCACATGGCCCGGCCGGCAGCAGCAGCCAGCACATAGCGAGCAGCGAGACCTGCGACCAGAATTTCCTCAGCGGCGCCGGCAGCTTCAGAGGCTGTGCAATAACAAGCAGCTCAGCTGCCCGCGGGCCGTATTTTGCCCACCCCTAGTCTAGGCCCAACTGTAGGCTCACTCAGGGGCGGCGCCACCATTAGGCAGCTGCCTATGGGCGCTGGCACTTGAAGGGCAGTGCTGAATGGAACCAACAAATGAAGGTACGAAAGGAGCGCCGGCTCCGTGCTCACCCATGTTGGATTTGCCGGGCTAGGTCTGGAGCCGCATGTACAAGGGCTGTGCCTACCTCCCCTCCTGTGTTGCTCGCTCCCTCCCGCTTTTCCCCCGACCTGATGACTAGGGAGAAGATTCGTTCCTTCTGCTGGAATCACAAGCTGTTCGGGGAGGTGGAGTTAAAGGAGGAGCCAACGGCCGGGAGCCGCACTTCATCAGGGCGGTAAGGGCTTTCTCAAACACCAGCTGATCTACCTGCCTTTCCAGTCAGCCCTGACAAGCAGCAGTGACAGGTAGCCGAAGCCCGTCAGCCTGCCCCATGCACGAACGCAACATACGCATGCTGTCCTACCTCATCCAGAAAAACTGCTTCAGCCATGGGGACAACTAAGGCCTCGCACCTCAGCTGGCTGTCATTCGTGTGACCGGCAAGAGGTTCTGCAGCAGCTGCGCCTTTCTAGTACCTGAGTGGTGTCAGCTGCCTGTATATGGCCACAATAACCTGCCAAACCAGTATATATATATACATACATACAAAAATCCGGCACTTACTGCACCCCCGTGGGGCATACTTGCTCCAGTGCCCTCCCTACAAGAACTGCGTCTCACTTGCATACTATATAAAAACACTGTATATAATGCTGTATAATCTGTGTAATCTGGGGCTTGGGGGAACTGGTGTAGAAGGATGGGTCCAAATCTCTCTCTCTCTCTCTCTCTCTCTCTCTCTCTCTCTCTCTCTCTCTCTCTATAGTGTTCATTCTAGCACCCTGCACCTTTCAAAATCCATGCAGTTCTTCTTTCCTGCCTGGGGTGTCACTCTCTGCTCTGGTGCTTCTCAGAACACCCTGGTCTGTATCTCATCACTGAAATACAGACCAGAGTGTGCTGAGAAGCACCAGAGCAGAGAGCGACACCCCAGGCAGGAAAGGGGAACTGCACATGTTTTGAAAGGTGCAGGGTGCTAGAATGAACAATATATATATATATATATATATATATATGCAGATGTAGCCATCACCATTGTTGCGCATGGCACACATTAAAGCCTACGGTGCGAACACTCGCTGCAGCCAGTCACAGAGTGGCGCGTTCACACTATGCCGCGATGCATACGCACGTGGGTATGCATTGCATCAACACTGACGGCGGCTACACCTGCGTCTCTCTGTGGAACTTATATGACTTGCCTAGGGTGCTGAGAAACCTTGCACCGGCCCTGTGTTCACCCACTGCAAGACGTTCCCTACTACTGAATTTCATATACAGTATCTGTGTGTTTTAGTAGTCCTCCATTAACAATGTAGAATAATCAGAATATTCATTCAGGTTGCTGCACCACTGTCCATTGTCTATAACTAATTATCGTGTACATAAAATACATACATACATACAGTGCATACATACAGAAAAATCGATAATGCAGTAAAATGAATCAGGCCCTCAAGTAACCACGCAGATATTAAGTTGCAGGCTTTTGCCTTTTCAGCATATAACTTATTTTTATATATCTCTATGCCCCTTTGTCATTTCTTGACGTGGATGTAAATGACTTGTGATGTGCTATGCAATGCAGTATTTTCACTTTTGTGCTGTACTTCCTTTCCTTTTGCTTATAACACTGGGATAGCATTTATCCTGTCCTGCATATGAAGAAAAGTGCTATCCCTATTATATAATAAAGAGATCAGACTAGTCACAGTACATGCTTTACCCAGCCTTTGAGGTCTGCTTGGAACTGAGTTGACATGTATTGTAGTTTCATTTACAGTACAATCACAGTGCTAGCAAAGAATTTAGTCCTAGATTGGGGTTACATAAGTGACGGGTTCCTTAATGGAATATCCATAGTCAGAGGCGGATTGGCCATAGGGTCTACAGGGAAGATTCCCGGTGGGCAGGCGCACCCGTGGGGCCTGTTTTGTTTGAGGACATGTGGTCCTATTTACAGACATAATGAATAAGATGCCAAACAATTTGCATATATGAAAATGACTTTGCCACTTAGCCTGTGATTGCAGATGATCTAGTGTATGCTCTGTCTGCCTGCTTGGCTGACATATAAGATTGAGTGAATAGTGATTGGGATTTGGTTGGTGTAATAAGCAAGAAAATATATCTTTCTAAAGAATTATATAGTTTCCTAAATTCTAAAGGTGTATCATATAATGTGCTCCTAACATTTAATTTTATTTCCTTTTAACTTCCCCTTGATGCTGGACATCCCCACTATCTAAAAAGTCTTGGGGGGAGGGTGCTGCTGCCGTGGCCCATGGCTAGACCTTACACCTCTGGTGCTGCCCAAGTGGGGCCATTAGTACAAATTTTTACAGGCCTGCTTTTTGTTCACAATCCGCCTCTGTCCATAGTACCAATGGTGGTTCTGGGTGTGAAGCTGCAGTACAACCCAAAATTCAAATAGGGGAGCCACACCAACTACCAGTGAGTCCCTTCTGGTGATGTTTGGCAGCATTTGGGGGGACAGTTGGTGTGGCTCGCTCCCCTATTGAAATTTTGGTCTGCGCTGCAGCCCTATATCTGGAACAACCACTGTATAGCACTCACACTAAACTATACTATACCATATAATTGTCCAGCATTGTCTTGTACTTCAAGTCACTGTTTTTGTGTTCAGCTCATTTGTTTATGTACTTTGTTAGGCGCTGTAGAACCCTTGTGGCACCTTATAAATAAAGTATATTAATAATACTACTACTAGCGATTTGGTAGAAGAGGTACAATAAACAGGCAAGTATATAGGAGATGTTGTTTAGAAGAAATATAATAATAATTAATAAACATTAATATGTACATTACAAACAGTTTGATACATACATCACAACTGAAAAAGGTACAGAATTATACAGGTTGAGTATCCCATATCCAAATATTCCGAAATACGGAATATTCCGAAATACGGAACTTTTTGAGTGAGAGTGAGTTAGTGATACCTTTGTTTTCTGATGGCTCATTGTACACAAACTTTGTTTAATGCACAAAGTTATTAAAAATATGGTATTAAATGACCTTCAGGCTGTGTGTATAAGGTGTATATGAAACATAAATGAATTGTGTGAATGTAGACACACTTTGTTTAATGCTCAAAGTTATTAAAAATATTGGCTAAAATGACCTTCAGGCTGTATGTATACGGTGTATATGTAACATAAATGCATTCTGTGCTTAGACTTGGGTCCCATCACCATGATATCTCATTATGGTATGCAATTATTCCAAAATACGGAAAAATCCCATATCCAAAATACTTCTGGTCCCAAGCATTTTGGATAAGGGATACTCAACCTGTAATATACTAGGTTCACAATTAGGGGGAGATTGAGTAAAGCTTGGAGAGAGATAAAGTAACAACCAATCAGCTCCTAGCTGTAATTTTGTAAACACAAGGGTACATGTATTATGGGGGTCATTCGGACCCGATCGCTAGCTGCAGGTTCTCGCAGCACAGCGATCGGGTCAGTACTGTGCATGCACCGGCGCATGCCAGCCGTCGTTGCCTAGCGATCACCTCTGAGGCAGAGGCGGTCGCTGGGCGGGAGGGGCTGGACGGCGGCGGCGGAATGACCCCCTATATCCGCACAGATTGTGGGGGTAAAACGCTTCCTGCTTCGTCTCTATAGGAATCAATGAATGGTGGTTCATAGGGCAGTATCCCTACTGCTGTGCTGCATGATGTCTTGAAAAAGGTCGAGCTATGACCGAAATGTCGACAACCTGTCTACATATATTCATGAGTTATCATTAAAAATGCCTGTTTGAACTTTCTAGGTGAGTGCCTGCGCCCTGGATTTGTAATGTATTGGGTCCCTGTGGCCCCTTGTTGAGCATCGCCCATGTTTCTTTTTTAAGGCTTGGAGTGTGGACTTACCTGTGACTATATAATATATATATATATATATATACATACACACATATATACATATCTGTTAATACAGAATGACAGGGGAGAGCTCCATAGTGCATTACACTATTTTATTTTAAAAACATATATATTCAGTCCATAACTTTTCAGTATATAGCTACTCATACCCAATATAGCATCAGTGTGGACTGTTTACCACATGCTATTATTAAAATAGTCCTCCCAGCACATACGCGCACGCAGCGGGGTTTCCGAGTACCTGGAAACCCTTTCTATGCACTGATCTATTGACTATGACGATGTCACTGGTGCATGCTGCATGCTTAGAACTCCCCCACCCTCGCCAGGCCAATCCTTGCTGCTGCCGTGCTGATGTTAGGGCTACAGACAGGGATCGCGGCAGGGTTGATTCTATATCGGAGTGGGAGAAGGGACCTTCTGACGTATCTAGGGGAGGAGACACGTCACCGGGGGAGGAGCTACGGGCGAACAGGGTACCCGAAAAGTACCCTCGCGGGCTCGCTTCGCTCGCCACGCTTCGGGCTCGGTGGCTCGCTCCGCTTCGCTCGCCACCTGTTTACTAAAGATAATAGTTGGTGGCGTGGATAGTAGAGGAACTATCCCGCTGGCCTAGCTCCTTCCTCTTGTGTCGTTGCTCCTCCCCCTGACGGAAAAGGTCCCTTAGCCCACTTGATTCTAGCATCTACCATCGCGGCAGGGGTAGCCAGGAGGTTCCGGGTTCAGAGAAGCTGCTGTACATCATACAGTAGCTCCTTGGTAACAGCGCAGCGACGGACACAAGGTAAGGAGGGAGGTGTGGTGGCGCACACGAGGGGTTGAACCTTGTCTCTGTCTCTCAATGGTCGCAGGTCACACAATGCCGCTATTGGAGCGGCCGTCAGCCAGGTTTGGCATCAACCTGTTTGTTAAAGTGGTACAGATGGCTGTGGCAGAGAACGGGGGAAGGGGGCACCAGCAATTAGGGGAGGGTGTTTTAAGCTGAGATCGGGGGCAGGAGGGCTGCATCTGTGAGTGGGGAAGGAGGGTCTGTCCATGAGAGGAGAGAGGCATCCGCGAGTGGGGTCTATGAGGTGGAGGGAGGCATCTACGAGCAGGGTCCGACATTGAGGGGTGGAGGGAGGCATCCACGATTGGGAGAGGAGGGGCTGACCACCACTGCTGATTGGGTCACTGTGTGACAGAGAAGTACAGTGATTATGACTCTGAGCTACTCAGCTGTGCCTGTCCTGTGACCAGCCAATCAGCATGCAGTGTCAGCCTATACAAGCTGCACTGCTGCAGGGAAGAAAAGGTGCAGGCATAGCAGCATGTGTGGTGAGGTCTGATCCTTGAACTAAACCGCTAAACCAACCCTGTGCCCTGGACGAATCCAATTAATCAACCCTGATGCCCTGTCCCTAATGCCTTAGCCCCTAACCCAAACACTTAATCTGGCCCAGACCACTGTACCAAGCCTAATACCCTATCTCTAATGCCCTCATCCAACCCCCTAAACTAGCTCTAATACCCAAACCACTAGCCTAGACCACTAAACTGTCTCTAATACCCTAACCCAAACCGCTAAACCAACCCTAATAGCCTAATCCAGACAACAAAACCAATGTGTGTGTGTGTGTGTGTGTGTGTGTGTGTGTGTGTAGTATATATCCTGTGTGTACCGTAAGTATGCTGTGTGTGTCTGCTGTGTGTATATATGCTACATATACAGTATCTACACACACGCGCGTACGGTGGAAACTCCCCCCATGAAAATCCTGCGTTTGCCCCTGCAGCGCAACTCCTTTCTATACCATACGACACCTGTCGGGCTCAGACACCCCGCCGCTGGCCACCAGAGAGACTGCAATGGGTCAGACCACTGCAGAACGATGTAGTTCACAGACACATCGCTTGTACACACTGGCCGAAGGACCCGCAATATATCGGTCATTCAAGAGAACGGACGATATATCGGCCACTGTGTATTCACCTTAACACTTATTTCTCTTCCTCTCCAAGGATTAAAGTATACAAAACAACACTTTCTGGCAAACTTTGAAACTTTAAACAACATTTCACAACAATCTTTTTGTTTTTTTCATCACTCACCTGTCTCATGAGCATTGAACTGTTGAGTCCACTATGCTGGTACAGTAAGCATGCATATTTCCATCAAGCTATAGTAATCCACCTTCCCTGTGTAGATTTTGCAAGCAAATTCTCCACCAAGTTGTAATGACATAGGGTAATTAGCTAAACAGAGGGGTTTATTTGGTGCAGTGTCTAAGGCAGGCTTTCCCAACCACGGTCCTCAAGGCACACCAACAGTGCAGGTTTTAGTGATAGCCAGGCTTCAGCACAGGTGACTATGGGGGTAACTCCAAGTTGATCGCAGCAGGAATTTAGTTAGCAATTGGGCAAAACTATGTGCACTGCAGGGGAGGCAGATTTAACATGTGCAGAGAGAGTTAGATTTCGGTGGGGTGTGTTCAATCTGCAATCTAATTTGCAGTGTAAAAATAAAGCAGCCAGTATTTACCCTGCACAGAAATAAAATAACCCACCCAAATCTAACTCTCTCTGCACATGTTAAATCTGCCTCCCCTGCAGTGCACATGGTTTTGCCCAATTGCTAACTAAATTCCTGCTGCGATCAACTTGGAATTACCCCCTTAATTACTAGCTCAGTTATTTTGATTTAACCATCTGTGCTGCAGCCTGGATATCACTAAAACCTGCACTGTTGGTGTGCCTTTAGGACCGTGGTTGGGAAAGCCTGGACTAAGGGCTAACTTAGGGTCCACAGACAGTTTCTCCAATGAATAAATAAAAGTGCTTTACTGTCAGCATAAACAGAAACAAAACAACATACAGCCTAGCCCCCATTCAGGGCAACTATCTCACTTCTTGAGCCCTCACTGTAAGTAAGCAGATACTCTGCAAACATAGGGCCTAATTCAGATCTGATTGCAGCAGCAAATTTGTTAGCTAATGGGCAAAACCATGTTTTGTGAGAGTTACATTTGGGTGGGTATGTTTAAACTGAAATCTAAATTGCAGTGTAAAAATAAAGCAGCCAGTATTTACCCTGCACAGAAACAATATAACCCACCCAAATCTCTCTGCAAATGTTATATCTGCCTAGCACCTGCAGTGCACATGGTTTTGCCCATTAGCTAACAAATTTGCTGCCGCGATCAGGTCTGAATTAGGCCCATAATACAAAGTCTGTAGCAAAAGTCTGACACTGCTTCCTGCAGAATAACACAGGCTCTAGCCTGGTCTTTGGGCTGCCACAGCTGCTCCCATGTACAGTCTTAGGGTGTGTACACATGGTGATATTCGGGCTATGCCCGATTCTCACTATGCGACAGGGGACGGGTCGGCACATAGTCAGTATCGCAAGCACATAATGAGTGTGCTTGCGATACTGGCTATGTGCGATTTTGGCTAAGTGTCAATTTTGACTATCTCTTCTATAGAGATAGTCAAAATTGACTTGCCTGCACAGTCTATCTTTTCTTTCGATGCCGACCGCGCGGTACCGCGCATCGGCTTCGAATCGGGATCGCAAGGTGACTGTCACCTTGCGATCTGCACTAACTTTTCTTCCGATTTTGACTATATAGTCAGAATCGGAAGAAAAAATCTCACCGTGTGTACACACCCTTAGTCCTGCTTCCTGCAGAGTAAGGCTCTGGCCTGGTCTCTGGCTTTGGGCTGCCACTGCTGTTCCCATATACAGTATCAGTTATGCTTCCTTCAGAATAACACAGGATCCAGGATAGTCTTTGGCTGGCTGGTCTGCCTGCCACAGCTTCACAGTTGCAGTATAGGGTTCTCTCTGTCTCCCACACAATGAAACTCTGGTCATCCGAACTGTATCACTGCTGCAGCCCTACCTGGGCTCTGTGCACAAGCCAGTCTCTAGGTGTGTTCCCACACTCCTTTTCTTCTCTGTGTGGTGATATCCATCCTGTCCCTCACAGAAGATGCTGCTCACAAAAGAGTGCCTCTACAACAATTGAACATTAGAGCGGCCCTAGAAGAGAAGGGATCCTATCAGCATGCTGCTAGGCATTTAAAAGAATTCCAACACAATCTATCATCCATCTGTTACAAAATGATAGATTGGATACTTCCAAACCCTTGAGGTGTAGATTAGATCCATACCCTTCAGACATTCTGGTTATGGCCGTTCCTTGTAGATATGTTGTTCATTTTGATCCTGTCACGCATTACTGCATGTTTTAGTATGATAGGCACCTGGTGTATAACATGATTTCTACTATACATTAGAGATGAGCGCCTGAAATTTTTCGGGTTTTGTGTTTTGGTTTTGGGTTCGGTTCCGCGGCCGTGTTTTGGGTTCGAACGCGTTTTGGCAAAACCTCACCGAATTTTTTTTGTCGGATTCGGGTGTGTTTTGGATTCGGGTGTTTTTTTCAAAAAACACTAAAAAACAGCTTAAATCATAGAATTTGGGGGTCATTTTGATCCCAAAGTATTATTAACCTCAAAAACTATAATTTACACTCATTTTCAGTCTATTCTGAATACCTCACACCTCACAATATTATTTTTAGTCCTAAAATTTGCACCGAGGTCGCTGTGTGAGTAAGATAAGCGACCCTAGTGGCCGACACAAACACCGGGCCCATCTAGGAGTGGCACTGCAGTGTCACGCAGGATGTCCCTTCCAAAAAACCCTCCCCAAACAGCACATGACGCAAAGAAAAAAAGAGGCGCAATGAGGTAGCTGTGTGAGTAAGATTAGCGACCCTAGTGGCCGACACAAACACCGGGCCCATCTAGGAGTGGCACTGCAGTGTCACGCAGGATGGCCCTTCCAAAAAACCCTCCCCAAACAGCACATGACGCAAAGAAAAAAAGAGGCGCAATGAGGTAGCTGTGTGAGTAAGATTAGCGACCCTAGTGGCCGACACAAACACCGGGCCCATCTAGGAGTGGCACTGCAGTGTCACGCAGGATGTCCCTTCCAAAAAACCCTCCCCAAACAGCACATGACGCAAAGAAAAAAAGAGGCGCAATGAGGTAGCTGTGTGAGTAAGATTAGCGACCCTAGTGGCCGACACAAACACCGGGCCCATCTAGGAGTGGCACTGCAGTGTCACGCAGGATGTCCCTTCCAAAAAACCCTCCCCAAACAGCACATGACGCAAAGAAAAAAAGAGGCGCAATGAGGTAGCTGACTGTGTGAGTAAGATTAGCGACCCTAGTGGCCGACACAAACACCGGGCCCATTTAGGAGTGGCACTGCAGTGTCACGCAGGATGTCCCTTCCAAAAAACCCTCCCCAATCAGCACATGATGCAAAGAAAAAGAAAAGAAAAAAGAGGTGCAAGATGGAATTGTCCTTGGGCCCTCCCACCCACCCTTATGTTGTATAAACAAAACAGGACATGCACACTTTAACCAACCCATCATTTCAGTGACAGGGTCTGCCACACGACTGTGACTGATATGACGGGTTGGTTTGGACCCCCCCCCCAAAAAGAAGCAATTAATCTCTCCTTGCACAAACTGGCTCTACAGAGGCAAGATGTCCACCTCATCATCACCCTCCGATATATCACCGTGTACATCCCCCTCCTCACAGATTATCAATTCGTCCCCACTGGAATCCACCATCTCAGCTCCCTGTGTACTTTGTGGAGGCAATTGCTGCTGGTCATTGTCTCCGCGGAGGAATTGATTATAATTCATTTTAATGAACATCATCTTCTCCACATTTTCTGGATGTAACCTCGTACGCCGATTGCTGACAAGGTGAGCGGCGGCACTAAACACTCTTTCGGAGTACACACTTGTGGGAGGGCAACTTAGGTAGAATAAAGCCAGTTTGTGCAAGGGCCTCCAAATTGCCTCTTTTTCCTGCCAGTATAAGTACGGACTGTGTGACGTGCCTACTTGGATGCGGTCACTCATATAATCCTCCACCATTCTATCAATGTTGAGAGAATCATATGCAGTGACAGTAGACGACATGTCCGTAATCGTTGTCAGGTCCTTCAGTCCGGACCAGATGTCAGCATCAGCAGTCGCTCCAGACTGCCCTGCATCACCGCCAGCGGGTGGGCTCGGAATTCTGAGCCTTTTCCTCGCACCCCCAGTTGCGGGAGAATGTGAAGGAGGAGATGTTGACAGGTCGCGTTCCGCTTGACTTGACAATTTTGTCACCAGCAGGTCTTTCAACCCCAGCAGACTTGTGTCTGCCGGAAAGAGAGATCCAAGGTAGGCTTTAAATCTAGGATCGAGCACGGTGGCCAAAATGTAGTGCTCTGATTTCAACAGATTGACCACCCGTGAATCCTTGTTAAGCGAATTAAGGGCTCCATCCACAAGTCCCACATGCCTAGCGGAATCGCTCCGTGTTAGCTCCTCCTTCAATGTCTCCAGCTTCTTCTGCAAAAGCCTGATGAGGGGAATGACCTGACTCAGGCTGGCAGTGTCTGAACTGACTTCACGTGTGGCAAGTTCAAAGGGCATCAGAACCTTGCACAACGTTGAAATCATTCTCCACTGCGCCTGAGACAGGTGCATTCCACCTACTATATCGTGCTCAATTGTATAGGCTTGAATGGCCTTTTGCTGCTCCTCCAACCTCTGAAGCATATAGAGGGTTGAATTCCACCTCGTTACCACTTCTTGCTTCAGATGATGGCAGGGCAGGTTCAGTAGTTTTTGGTGGTGCTCCAGTCTTCTGTACGTGGTGCCTGTACGCCGAAAGTGTCCCGCAATTCTTCTGGCCACCGACAGCATCTCTTGCACGCCCCTGTCGTTTTTTAAAAAATTCTGCACCACCAAATTCAAGGTATGTGCAAAACATGGGACGTGCTGGAATTTGCCCATATTTAATGCACACACAATATTGCTGGCGTTGTCCGATGCCACAAATCCACAGGAGAGTCCAATTGGGGTAAGCCATTCCGCGATGATCTTCCTCAGTTGCCGTAAGAGGTTTTCAGCTGTGTGCGTATTCTGGAAAGCGGTGATACAAAGCGTAGCCTGCCTAGGAAAGAGTTGGCGTTTGCGAGATGCTGCTACTGGTGCCGCCGCTGCTGTTCTTGCGGCGGGAGTCCATACATCTACCCAGTGGGCTGTCACAGTCATATAGTTCTGACCCTGCCCTGCTCCACTTGTCCACATGTCCGTGGTTAAGTGGACATTGGGTACAACTGCATTTTTTAGGACACTGGTGAGTCTTTTTCTGACGTCCGTGTACATTCTCGGTATCGCCTGCCTAGAGAAGTGGAACCTAGATGGTATTTGGTAACGGGGGCACACTGCCTCAATAAATTGTCTAGTTCCCTGTGAACTAACGGCGGATACCGGACGCACGTCTAACACCAACATAGTTGTCAAGGCCTCAGTTATCCGCTTTGCAGCAGGATGACTGCTGTGATATTTCATCTTCCTCGCAAAGGACTGTTGAACAGTCAATTGCTTACTGGAAGTAGTACAAGTGGGCTTACGACTTCCCCTCTGGGATGACCATCGACTCCCAGCAGCAACAACAGCAGCGCCAGCAGCAGTAGGCGTTACACGCAAGGATGCATCGGAGGAATCCCAGGCAGGAGAGGAATCGTCAGAATTGCCAGTGACATGGCCTGCAGGACTATTGGCATTCCTGGGGAAGGAGGAAATTGACACTGAGGGAGTTGGTGGGGTGGTTTGCGTGAGCTTGGTTACAAGAGGAAGGGATTTACTGGTCAGTGGACTGCTTCCGCTGTCACCCAAAGTTTTTGAACTTGTCACTGACTTATTATGAATGCGCTGCAGGTGACGTATAAGGGAGGATGTTCCGAGGTGGTTAACGTCCTTACCCCTACTTATTACAGCTTGACAAAGGGAACACACGGCTTGACACCTGTTGTTCGCATTTCTGTTGAAATACCTCCACACCGAAGAGCTGATTTTTTTGGTATTTTCACCTGGCATGTCAACGGCCATATTCCTCCCACGGACAACAGGTGTCTCCCCGGGTGCCTGACTTAAACAAACCACCTCACCATCAGAATCCTCCTGGTCAATTTCCTCCCCAGCGCCAGCAACACCCATATCCTCCTCATCCTGGTGTACTTCAACACTGACATCTTCAATCTGACTATCAGGAACTGGACTGCGGGTGCTCCTTCCAGCACTTGCAGGGGGCGTGCAAATGGTGGAAGGCGCATGCTCTTCACGTCCAGTGTTGGGAAGGTCAGGCATCGCAACCGACACAATTGGACTCTCCTTGTGGATTTGGGATTTCGAAGAATGCACAGTTCTTTGCTGTGCTGCTTTTGCCAGCTTGAGTCTTTTCATTTTTCTAGCGAGAGGCTGAGTGCTTCCATCCTCATGTGAAGCTGAACCACTAGCCATGAACATAGGCCAGGGCCTCAGCCGTTCCTTGCCACTCCGTGTCGTAAATGGCATATTGGCAAGTTTACGCTTCTCCTCCGACAATTTTATTTTAGGTTTTGGAGTCCTTTTTTTTCTGATATTTGGTGTTTTGGATTTGACATCCTCTGTACTATGACATTGGGCATCGGCCTTGGCAGACGACGTTGCTGGCATTTCATCGTCTCGGCCATGACTAGTGGCAGCAGCTTCAGCACGAGGTGGAAGTGGATCTTGATCTTTCCCTAATTTTGGAACCTCAACATTTTTGTTCTCCATATTTTAATAGGCACAACTAAAAGGCACCTCAGGTAAACAATGGAGATGGATACTAGTATACAATTATGGACTGCCTGCCGAGTGCAGACACAGAGGTAGCCACAGCCGTGAACTACCGTACTGTACTGTGTCTGCTGCTAATATAGACTGGTTGATAAAGAGATGTCTATGTAACTATGTATGTATAAAGAAGAAAGAAAAAAAAACCACGGTTAGGTGGTATACAATTATGGACGGACTGCCTGCCGAGTGCAGACACAGAGGTAGCCACAGCCGTGAACTACCGTACTGTACTGTGTCTGCTGCTAATATAGACTGGTTGATAAAGAGATGTCTATGTAACTATGTATGTATAAAGAAGAAAGAAAAAAAAACCACGGTTAGGTGGTATACAATTATGGACGGACTGCCTGCCGAGTGCAGACACAGAGGTAGCCACAGCCGTGAACTACCGTACTGTACTGTGTCTGCTGCTAATATAGACTGGTTGATAAAGAGATGTCTATGTAACTATGTATGTATAAAGAAGAAAGAAAAAAAAACCACGGTTAGGTGGTATACAATTATGGACGGACTGCCTGCCGAGTGCAGACACAGAGGTAGCCACAGCCGTGAACTACCGTACTGTACTGTGTCTGCTGCTAATATAGACTGGTTGATAAAGAGATGTCGTAGTAGTATGTATGTATAAAGAAGAAAAAAAAAACCACGGTTAGGTGGTATATACAATTATTTACGGGCTGCCGAGTGCCGACACAGAGGTAGCCACAGCCGTGAACTACCGCACTGTACTGTGTCTGCTGCTAATATATAGACTGGTTGATAAAGAGATAGTATACTCGTAACTAGTATGTATGTATAAAGAAAGAAAAAAAAACCACGGTTAGGTGGTATATACAATTATGGACGGGCTGCCGAGTGCCGACACAGAGGTAGCCACAGCCGTGAACTACCGCACTGTACTGTGTCTGCTGCTAATATAGACTGGTTGATAAAGAGATAGTATACTCGTAACTAGTATGTATGTATAAAGAAAGAAAAAAAAACCACGGTTAGGTGGTATATACAATTATGGACGGGCTGCCGAGTGCCGACACAGAGGTAGCCACAGCCGTGAACTACCGCACTGTACTGTGTCTGCTGCTAATATATAGACTGGTTGATAAAGAGATAGTATACTCGTAACTAGTATGTATGTATAAAGAAAGAAAAAAAAACCACGGTTAGGTGGTATATACAATTATGGACGGGCTGCCGAGTGCCGACACAGAGGTAGCCACAGCCGTGAACTACCGCACTGTACTGTGTCTGCTGCTAATATAGACTGGTTGATAAAGAGATAGTATACTCGTAACTAGTATGTATGTATAAAGAAAGAAAAAAAAACCACGGTTAGGTGGTATATACAATTATGGACGGGCTGCCGAGTGCCGACACAGAGGTAGCCACAGCCGTGAACTACCGCACTGTACTGTGTCTGCTGCTAATATATAGACTGGTTGATAAAGAGATAGTATACTCGTAACTAGTATGTATGTATAAAGAAAGAAAAAAAAACCACGGTTAGGTGGTATATACAATTATGGACGGGCTGCCGAGTGCCGACACAGAGGTAGCCACAGCCGTGAACTACCGCACTGTACTGTGTCTGCTGCTAATATATAGACTGGTTGATAAAGAGATAGTATACTCGTAACTAGTATGTATGTATAAAGAAAGAAAAAAAAACCACGGTTAGGTGGTATATACAATTATGGACGGGCTGCCGAGTGCCGACACAGAGGTAGCCACAGCCGTGAACTACCGCACTGTACTGTGTCTGCTGCTAATATAGACTGGTTGATAAAGAGATAGTATACTCGTAACTAGTATGTATGTATAAAGAAAGAAAAAAAAACCACGGTTAGGTGGTATATACAATTATGGACGGGCTGCCGAGTGCCGACACAGAGGTAGCCACAGCCGTGAACTACCGCACTGTACTGTGTCTGCTGCTAATATATAGACTGGTTGATAAAGAGATAGTATACTCGTAACTAGTATGTATGTATAAAGAAAGAAAAAAAAAACCACGGTTAGGTGGTATATACAATTATGGACGGGCTGCCGAGTGCCGACACAGAGGTAGCCACAGCCGTGAACTACCGCACTGTACTGTGTCTGCTGCTAATATATAGACTGGTTGATAAAGAGATAGTATACTCGTAACTAGTATGTATGTATAAAGAAAGAAAAAAAAACCACGGTTAGGTGGTATATACAATTATGGACGGGCTGCCGAGTGCCGACACAGAGGTAGCCACAGCCGTGAACTACCGCACTGTACTGTGTCTGCTGCTAATATAGACTGGTTGATAAAGAGATAGTATACTCGTAACTAGTATGTATGTATAAAGAAAGAAAAAAAAACCACGGTTAGGTGGTATATACAATTATGGACGGGCTGCCGAGTGCCGACACAGAGGTAGCCACAGCCGTGAACTACCGCACTGTACTGTGTCTGCTGCTAATATAGACTGGTTGATAAAGAGATAGTATACTCGTAACTAGTATGACTATAAAGAAAGAAAAAAAAACCACGGTTAGGTGGTATATACAATTATGGACGGGCTGCCGAGTGCCGACACAGAGGTAGCCACAGCCGTGAACTACCGCACTGTACTGTGTCTGCTGCTAATATAGACTGGTTGATAAAGAGATAGTATACTACTAATATTATATATACTGGTGGTCAGGTCACTGGTCACTAGTCACACTGGCAGTGGCACTCCTGCAGCAAAAGTGTGCACTGTTTAATTTTAATATAATATTATGTACTCCTGGCTCCTGCTATAACCTATAACTGGCACTGCAGTGCTCCCCAGTCTCCCCCACAATTATAAGCTGTGTGAGCTGAGCACAGTCAGATATATATATACATTGATGCAGCACACTGGGCTGAGCAGTGCACACAGATATGGTATGTGACTGAGTCACTGTGTGTATCGTTTTTTTCAGGCAGAGAACGGATATATTAAATAAAACAAACAACTGCACTGTCTGGTGGTCACTGTGGTCGTCAGTCACTAAACTCTGCACTCTCTTCTACAGTATCACAGCCTCAGGTCAATCTCTCTCGCTCTCAACCCTAATCTAAATGGAGAGGACGCCAGCCACGTCCTCTCCCTATCAATCTCAATGCACGTGTGAAAATGGCGGCGACGCGCGGCTCCTTATATAGAATCCGAGTCTCGCGAAAATCCGACAGCGTCATGATGACGTTCGGGCGCGCTCGGGTTAACCGAGCAAGGCGGGAGGATCCGAATCTGCTCGGACCCGTGAAAAAAACATGAAGTTTGTGCGGGTTCGGATTCAGAGAAACCGAACCCGCTCATCTCTACTATACATAGGCATAGATAATCTATGGTAAATGCTGTATATTGTTTATCATCTTTCTGTTATGGAGTACTTTCATTATTTTATCTAATTTAGCTTTCTTGTGATTAGAGCATGCCAGTTATTGATACATATATTTTGCTTTAATATGACTTCCGATGTCCTTGCAGGGAGTGATTGTTGTCTACTGTTCCCAATGCCTGCTATGTGCATGTTTGTTTTTCTATACATGTTATCTTGATGACAGTAACACTATTCTTCTGTAGCCACCCCCAGAGCGGTCTGGGACTTCGGCGCATTATCGCACATGTGATGTCATCTGTCCACCATCAAAATCTGGGTGGGAAGTTGTGAAGTTCACTGTGGTGATTACAGGTATATAATATTTGTATTTTGGCATATTTTCATGTCTTGATAAAGGGGATGAGTTTCCCGAAACATTGACTATGAGATTGAGTTGCTGACACTGTTGATTTAAGGAGTTTCATCATACAGGTTGAGTATCCCATATCCAAAATGCTTGCAGGGCCGAAACTAGGATTTTCGTCACCCGGGGCAAGGCAGTAATTTGGAGCCCCCCTACCCCCCCAAAACAAACAAACAAACAAACAAACCCTATCAGACGAAAATAATCAGATTATCAAACATTTTGAAAAAAGGGGATACTACTGGACAATATTCCCGCCAGAGTGTTCAATTACATGCTCCTCTGTGTGTCCCCATTCATTGCACTCATAACACTCATAACACTTCATCACTGCACTACAGTCCCCTATCCACTGCACTACATCACTATACTACATCCCCTACACGCTGAACTACATCACTACACTACATGCCCCTATGCACGCCACTGCATACCCTATATGCTACACTACATCACTACACTACACTACATCCCCTTATATGCTACACCACATCGAAGCACTACATGCCCCTATATACTGCAATACATGACCACACAGCATACCCTATATGGTACACTACATCACTGCACTACACCCCCCTATAAGCTACACCAAATCCCCTCATCTGGGAGGCAAAGCGTAGGTTGATACTGCTAACTGGGAGCACAGTGCGCTTCTATAGTATCTTATACGGTGCACCGCACGCTAGTCGCAGCAATCCATGGCAAAGAAGAGCGTTTAAGACAGTAGCCAACATGGGAGAGATCTCAGGTACTGGAGCTCACCCGCACAGCGTCAGAGCCAGCTGCGGGCAGACATGTGAGTCAGATACATTGCCCTGGGAGCTGTCTGCTGTCTCACTGGAGCAGCACAGCACTGCCGGTAAAAAAACTAAACAAAAAAAACCTGCTCCTCTGTAACTCCTTGGCGCCCCCTCAAATCCTGCACCCGGGGCGCATGCTCAACCTGTATTTTACCTTCTATATTACACTATGCTGTGAGGAAGGGCACCCACCTCTACCAACATTGCTGAGGTATTAACGCTTACCTGACTATATATATATATATATATATATATATATATTCCAAAAAATGTATAGATCAGTGCGCTTATCCCCACTTAATAGTCCCGTACCAGAAGGTATTGTCCAAGGGAAATCACAATAGTCCAAAGCGAGTTAAATATCTCACTTCTTAAACCCTGATGTCTACTCCACAGGGTACCACCAACAATGGACTGAATAGTCCTATATTAACACCGTTCCACTTCTTTGGGCAGCTGCTCAGTTCTTCAAAGTGCCACTAGGTAAAAGTGGCCAAGGAATTCTGCAGAAAGAAGAGAAGAACAAGCGCCTATGGTGTAGTATGTCTATCCAGGATTAGCACATAAATATATATATGTCACGATCCGGGTAACTGGACGCCGTTTCCTGCCTGTTAGGTGTCTCCTGAGGTTGGCTCAGCGAGCCAGAGCCAGCCTATAACTATGTCTTAGGTTACATTTCATGGGTATTGCCTGCAGCACTGGTTCAGCGGAGTCCTTAGTGTATACACTTACGGTGGTGTGGCACTCTCAGCCCTGTTGCGGTCGTAACTGGCGCGCCTTTGGTCTTCCGCTGGATGTGCGTCCTCTGTGAGCTGCGGCTGCCGCCGCCATCCCTGTGGCCGCTGTGCGCGTCTGGGCACGTGGAGATTCTGCTGTTGCGGCCTCTGCCGCCATTACTGTTTGACACATGGTTTCTGAGTGCTTCTTTCCCCTTCAATCTCTGTCAATGGGCGCAGCCATTTTGGATTGAATCACATGATACTCTCCTCACCTATCCGCAGTGCTGCCGGAGCCTGAGCATAATTGTCAGCCAATCCCTGCCATCCAGCAGGTATAAATATCCTGTCTCAGCACCCAGAAGGTTGTCAGTGCTTCCATTGTCTCTCCAGCGTTCCAGTATGCAGCTTCACTAAGGACTCTCCTGTGAACACTCCCTGCAGTATAGCCTGACTCCCTTATGGTTACTCTCTGCGGTGCAGCTCTAGTTCTCCTGTGCTGATGCTCTGTGGTGCAACCTGACTTTTTAGTTCCCGCACCCAGCGCTAGCAGAGTGTATGACTCCGGCTTCCAGCAGCCACTCTCTAGCAGTCCTCTGTCTCCACTACTCACCCTGATAGTAGAGTATTTACCTGCGATCCCTAGCATCACTCAAGCTTTACCTGCGATCCCTAGCATCACTCAAGCTTTACCTGCGATCCCCAGCATCACTCAAAGCTTCACCTGCGATCCCCAACATCACTTAAGCTTTACCTACGATCCCCAGCATCACTCTATGTTCCTAAGTGTCATAAAGCACTCCCATTTATATTCCGGATTACTGGTCTTAACCAGTTGTGATTCAGAGACTCACTTTATTGTTTGGTTGCACATTCTCTGACTTTTATGATTTAATAAAAACCCTCAAAGGCACGCCTCCGGGCAATTGGTACTACAATCTCAGCACATGTCTAGGAGTCCTCTTCTACCTCCTAAATTCACGTACTCGTCAGTCCCTACAACTGAGGCCTCCAGCTACCGACACCAGCCCTCAGTTGTGACAATATATATATATATATATATATATATATATATTATACTCAAATTGAGACATTGTTCAACAATAGACACTGCTATGAAAGCACTGTGTCTTTGAATAAAATCATAGTCCTCTTACATACCCCTGTAAACCTGTAAATGCACTTTGCAATGCCAAAGATGATCTTTTATCTTACAAAGTACCAATTGACCTATTTTGTAAGGACTGGATTTAGGTCTCCACTGGATCTTGGCACCATACAAAAGAATCTGATTTCGAGATGACACTTTCATCAATAATCTAATGCCACAGTACATAATGTTAAAATAAACAAACAAAAAGAGGGTTTTTTTAAACTATATCCCACAATTTATGAAGTATATAATCTGATAATGCAAGCTCAAAGAAGCCACTGCATTAAAACCAGAGCAAACATGGGCCCTCATTCCGAGTTGATCGGTCGCAAGGCGAATTTAGCAGAGTTACACACGCTAAGCCGCCGCCTACTGGGAGTGAATCTTAGCTTCTTAAAATTGCGACCGATGTATTCGCAATATTGCGATTACTAACTACTTAGCAGTTTCAGAGTAGCTTCAGACTTACTCTGCCTGTGCGATCAGTTCAGTGCTTGTCGTTTCTGTTTGACGTCACAAACACACCCAGCGTTCGCCCAGGCACTCCCACCGTTTCTCCGGCCACTCCTGCGTTTTTTCCGGAAACGGTAGCGTTTTCAGCCACACGCCCCTGAAACGCCGTGTTTCCGCCCAGTAACACCCATTTCCTGTCAATCACATTACGATCGCCGGAGCGATGAAAAAGCCGTGAGTAAAATTACTTTCTACATAGCAAAGTTACTTGGCGCAGTCGCAGTGCGAACATTGCGCATGCGTACTAAGCGGATTTTCATTGCGATGCGATGAAAAATACCGAGCGAACAACTCGGAATGAGGGCCATTGTACAGTTTTACATGGTACTTTTAATATGCAGCAGAAATGTCAGTCTAATTATTCTGCATAAGAGTACATAAGGTTATATTATTAAATATAAATATTAGAGATGAGCGGATTCGGATCTCGGAGACCGAACCCCCCCGGACTTCAGGATCCAAGGACGGATCCGAATCCGGCTCGAGACTTCCCGCCAGACTTGGATCCCAGAACAATGCAAAACGCCATCATCCGCTGTCGGATTCTTGCGGGTTTTGGATTCCATATAAGGAGCTGCGCGTCACCGCCATTTTCACTCTGGACATCTATCTCTCTGTCTGTGGGTGGTGGCGTCGAGTGGGGTCAGTGTGTGCTCTTTAGGGGTGCTGTCCTCTATGCTGTTAGGGGTGCTGTCCTGTCACTGTGGTGTCCTGTGCTGTTAGGAGTGCTGTACATAGGTGTTGCTGTCCTGTTACTGTGCTGTACAGGGGCACTGTCCTGTATGCTGTAAAAAATACAGGGGTGTTGTAAAGTTATACTGTCCCTGTCTCATATGCTTTAAAATTACAGGGGTGTTGTTAAAAAACAGGGGTGCTGGCCCTGTCCTGTAGGGTGCTGTGAAAAAAACAGGGGTGCTGATTCTCTCCTATATGCTGTAAAAAAATACAGGGATGTTGTATAAATAAAGGTACACTGGCCCTGCCTTGTATGCTGTAAAATTACAGTGGTGTTGTTAAAATACAGGGGTGGTGGTCCTTTCCTGTATGCTATAAATACAGGGGTGTTGTTAAAATAAAGGTAGATTGGCCCTGTCCTATATGCTTAAAAATACAGGGGTGCTGTGAAAATAAAGGGGCACTGTTCGGTGTGCTGTTCTGTGAAATGGAGAACAAAAATTTTGAGGAAAAAATAGAAAAAGATCAGGAACCACTTCCAATTCCTAGTACTAGTGCTGAATCTGCTGCTGCCACCAGTCATGACATTGATGATGCAATTATATCAACGTTGTCTGCTAAGGCAGATGCCCAATGTCATAGAGGGCATATAAAATCCAAGAAGCAAAAATCAATACCACAAAAAAAAAAGAAGAAATTATCTGATGAGAAACGTAATATTGGCAATATGCCATTCACGACACGAAGTGGCAAGGAAAGGCTAAGGCCTTGGCCTATGTTCATAACTGATGGTTCAGCTTCTCATGAAGATGGAAGTCCTCCTCCCTCTAGAATTTAAAAAAAAAATAAGCTTGTTAAAGCACAGGAGAAAACAACTGTGCGTTCATAGATATCACAAATCCCCAAGGAGAGTCCAAGTGTGTCCGTGGTTGCGATATTTATGCCTTACCTTCCCAAGACTGTATGGGAAGAGGAGGCTCCTACCACCATTTGCATGCCCTCTGCAAGTGCTGGGAGGAGCACTGCCAGTCCAGTTGCTGATATTGAGATTGAGATTGAGGATGTCACATAGTTATCCAACTGTATATTCTTAAGCCTTTAATTTACAAACATATGAACTACATAGTGTTGCCTAGTTCGGGTCTAAGAAGAACCTGTCCCTGTTATAACGATCAGAAGCAACGTTTCGGACCCCGCAAACTCTATATAAGGTTCTTGGAAGAACAGGAGATTATTTACTAGTTGGTAAGAAATGTTGCAAAGTTTCATTTTCAAAGCCTTAATTACCAGTCATGGACAATATTTCATACTTAATATAGTAGAGTAACTGAATTACCGAATGCAGGGACAATCGAACAGTACACAGTAAGTCTGGTCGCTCCTCCTGCTCTGCCGCCGCTGCCCCTGGTTCTCATCCTGCTCTGCCGCCACTGCCAGGGGTCCCGATGCTAAAGGGGCAGCCGGGCAGCAGTGGAGTACTGCTGCCGCTGCCTCTGCATCTCCTGCTCTGCCGCCGCTGCCAGGGGTCCCGATGCCACAGGGGCAGCCGGGCAGCAGTGGAATACTGCCGCTGCTGCCCCTGGTTCTCCTCCTGCTCTGCCGATGCTGCCAGGGGTCCCGATGTCACAGGGGCAGCCAGGCAGCAGTGGAGTACTGCCGCCGCTGCCCCTGCTTCTCCTTCTGCTGCCGTTGCCAGGGGTCCCGGTGCCACAGGGGCAGCTGGCAGCAGTGGAGTGCTGCCGCCGCTGCCCCTGCTTCTCCTTCTGCCGCCACTGTCAGGGGTCCTGGTGCCACAGGGGCAGCCGGGCAGCAGTGGAGTACTGCCGCCACTACCCCTGCTTCTCCTTCTGCAGCCACTGCCAGGGGTCCCGATGCTAATGCTAGCCATACAGTGGAGTACTGCCGCCGTCGCTGCCGGGATTACAGGGGCAGCCCGGCAGCGGTGATGGACTGCTGCAGCTGCCCCTGAACCTCCTCCCATCTCCGCTCCACTTCCACCGCTCGCTGTTAGGGTAACAGGTGCAGCCCAGCTGGCAGTGATGGGGAAGAAGTAGGCGGACACTGCTGGCCAGTGTCCGCCTACTTATCGTTCAGTTGGGGGGAAAGTTTCCCCTAAACCTGAACGATTAGTTGGGAAAATCAAATAGGTTTGATTTTCGCAACTAGTTGGACAGACCGTTTCTGGCCATTTTTAAGTGTGTGGATGCAAAACGGCTGATAATCATTTGCTCCCACACACTGCCAGAATATCTTTCCAACAAGTTGGCTGGTTGGAAAGAAATCGTTCTGGTGTATGGCTAGCATTAGACGTGCATCCGGTATCCGCCATGAGTGCAGTGGGATTTAGACAGTTGATGACGTACTGTGTACCCAGTACCAAATCCCGTCTAGATTCCCCTTCACTAGGCAAGCGATTCCCGGACTGTACAGGAACATTAAGAAAAGTGTCCTCAACGTCCTGAAAAATGCGGTTATACCCACTGTTCGCTTAACCACAGACATGTGGAGAAGAGCAAACTAAGGACTACATGACTGTGACAGCCCACTGGGTAGATGTATTGCCTTTCGTAGCAACAACAGCAGCGGCACCAGTAACAGCATCTCACAAACGCCCACTCGTTCCTAGGCAGGCTACGCTTTGTATCACCGTTTCCATAAGAGGCACACCGCTGACAACCTCTTAAAGAAACTGAGGGACATCATCTCATGATGGCTTACCCCACTTAGACTCTCCTGGGTATTTGTGATATCTGACAACACCAACAATATTGTGCGTACATTACATCTGGGCAAATTCCAACACGTCCCATGTTTTGCCCACACAATTAATTTGGTGGTGCAGAGTTTTTTGAAAAATGACAGGAGCGTGCAGGAGATGCTCTCGTGGTCTGAAAAATAGCAACCCACTTTCGACATTCAGAGACTGCATGCCGAAGACTGGAGCACCAGCAAACACTCTTGAACATGCCCTGCCATCACCTGAAGCAAAGAGGTAGTAACAAGGTGGGACTCAACCCTCTATATGCTTCAGAGGATGGAGGAGTAGCAAAAGGCCATTCAAGCCTATACATCCACCTATGATATAGGCAAAAGAGGGAGAATGCACCTGACTCAAGCGCAGTGGAGAATGATTTCCATGTTGTGCAAGGTTCTCCAACCCTTCGAACTTGCCACACATGAAGTCAGTTCAGACACTGCCAGCTTGAGTCAGGTCATTCCCCTCATCAGGCTTTTGCAGAGGCAGCTGGAGAAATCGAAGGAGAAGCTAAGACAGAGCAATTCCGCTAAGTATGTGGGACTTGTGAATGGAGCCCTTTATTCGTTTTGCCAGGATTCAAGGGTGGTCAATCTGTTGAAATCAGAGCACTACATTTTGGCCACCGTGCTCGATCCTAGGTTTAAAGCCTACGCTGTATCTCTCTTTCCGGCGGACACAAGTCTGCAGAGGTGCAAAAACCTGCTAGTAAGAAAATTGTCAGCTCAAGCAGAACTGAAAAGAGTATTTAGTGCAGCCGATAATTTTGTCAGCGATCGGCATAAGACGTTACTTCCACAAAATGTGGAGAAGATGATATTCATCAAAATGAATTATAAATTCCTCCAGGAAGATCTTTATCAGCAATTGCCTCCAGAAAGTACACAGGGACCTGTGATGGTGGATTCCAGTGGGGACGAATTAATACTCTGTAAGAATGAGGAGGTAAACACTGAAAGGGGTGAGGAATCGGAGGATGAGGACGAAATCTTGCCTCTGTTGAGCCAGTTTGTGCAAGGAGAGATTAATTGCTTCTTTTTTTGTGGGGCCCAAACAAACCAATCATTTCAGCCACAGTGGTGTGGCAGACCCTGACGATGAAATGGTTGGTTAGTTAAAGTGTGCATGTCCTGTGTATACAACATTGGGTGGGTGGGTGGGGGGAGGGGGGGGGGTTGGGAGGCATGGACAATTCCATCTTGCTCCTCTTTTTTTTTTTCTCTTTGCATTATGTGCTCTTTGGGGCCCAGTTTTTAAAACTGCCATCCTGTCTGCCATTGCAGTGCCACTCCTAGATGGGCCACGTGTTTGTGCCGCCCACTTATGTCGCTTAGCTTAGTCATCTAGCTACCTCGGTGCAACCATTTGGCCTAAAAACAATATTGGCCTTCATTCCGAGTTGTTCGCTCGCAAGCTGCTTTTAGCAGCATTGCACACGCTAAGCCGCCGCCTACTGGGTGTGAATCTTAGCTTAGCAAAATTGCGAACGAAAGATTCTCAAAATTGCGAATAGAAATTTCTAAGCAGTTTCTGAGTAGCTCGAGACTTACTCTGCCACTGCGATCAGTTCAGTCAGTTTCGTTCCTGGTTTAACGTCACAAACACACCCAGCGTTCGCCCAGACACTCCCCCTTTCTCCAGCCACTCCCGCGTTTTTCCCAGAAACGGCAGCGTTTTTTCACACACTCCCATAAAACGGCCAGTTTCCGCCCAGAAACACCCACTTCCTGTCAATCACACAACGATCACCAAAACGAAGAAAAAACCTCGTAATGCCGTGAGTAAAATACCAAACTTCTTAGCAAATTTACTTGGCGCAGTCGCAGTGCGAACATTGCGCATGCGCAGTTTGCGGAAAATCGCTGCGATGTGATGAAAAAGAACGAGCGAACAACTCGGAATGAGGGCCATTGTGAGGTGTTCAGAATAGACTGGAAATGAGTGGAAATGAATGTTATTGATGTTAATAATACTGTAGGAACAAAACAAAACAAAAATTATGTGATTTTAGCTATTTTTATGTGGGGGGTTTTTTCTCAAAAAAATCCATATCCAAATCCAAAACCCAAAAGGGTTGATTTGGCAAAACCAATCCAGATCCAAAACACGAAGATCCAGATCCAGAACGGAGATCCAGATCCAGAACCAAAACACAAAACCCGAATAGTGTCCGGTGTATACTGTATCTCTAATAAATATGCAATCACATGGTCTGTTCTGATAAATAGTGATCATAATTTCCTGATTCTTCAAGGAGAAACAAAATCTAAAATAAAAATTTCCAAAAGAAAATGCAGACAAAGCATCTGAAGGAATTATAGTGTGGAAAAGGGTGCAAAAATGCCCATAAATGTCCTCCACTGCAAGTAATATAGCAATAACCTACAGTACTTCACACTTTCACTGATAGACAAGTGATCAGATTTTGCTCCTGAAATGACAAAAGCAAATGTCATATTAATTGCCTCTATAGTTACAGCATCATTAGCTTTTAAATAGTGATGTGCACCGGACATTTTTCGGGTTTTGTGTTTTGGTTTTGGATTCGGTTCCGCGGCCGTGTTTTGGATTCGGACGCGTTTTGGCAAAACCTCCCTGAAATTTTTTTGTCGGATTCGGGTGTGTTTTGGATTCGGGTGTTTTTTACAAAAAAAACCTCAAAAACAGCTTAAATCATAGAATTTGGGGGTCATTTTGATCCCATAGTATTATTAACCTCAATAACCATAATTTCCACTCATTTCCAGTCTATTCTGAACACCTCACACCTCACAATATTATTTTTAGTCCTAAAATTTGCACCAAGGTCGTTAGATGACTAAGCTAAGCGACCCAAGTGGCCGACACAAACACCTGGCCCATCTAGGAGTGGCACTGCAGTGTCAGACAGGATGGTCGATTTAAAAAATAGTCCCCAAACAGCACATGATGCAAAGAAAAAAAGAGGTGCACTGTGGTCACTGGATGGCTAAGCTAAGCGACACAAGTGGCCGACACAAACACCTGGCCCATCTAGGAGTGGCACTGCAGTGTCAGGCAGGATGGCACTTCAAAAAAATAGTCCCCAAACAGCACATGATGCAAAGAAAAATGAAAGAAAAAAGAGGTGCAAGATGGAATTGTCCTTGGGCCCTCCCACCCACCCTTATGTTGTATAAACAGGACATGCACACTTTAACAAACCCATCATTTCAGCGACAGGGTCTGCCACACAACTGTGACTGAAATGACTGGTTGGTTTGGGCCCCCACCAAAAAAGAAGCAATCAATCTCTCCTTGCACAAACTGGCTCTACAGAGGCAAGATGTCCACCTCCTCCTCATCGTCCGATTCCTCACCCCTTTCACTGTGTACATCCCCCTCCTCACAGATTATTAATTCGTCCCCACTGGAATCCACCATCTCAGGTCCCTGTGTACTTTCTGGAGGCAATTGCTGGTGAATGTCTCCACGGAGGAATTGATTATAATTCATTTTGATGAACATCATCTTCTCAACATTTTCTGGAAGTAACCTCATACGCCGATTGCTGACAAGGTGAGCGGCTGCACTAAACACTTTCGGAGTACACACTGGAGGGTGGGCAACTTAGGTAAAATAAAGCCAGTTTCTGCAAGGGCCTCCAAATTACCTCTTTTTCCTGCCAGTATATGTACGGACTGTCTGACGTGCCTACTTGGATGCGGTCACTCATATAATCCTCCACCATTCTTTCAATGGTGAGAGAATAATATGCAGTGACAGTAGACGACATGTCAGTAATCGTTGGCAGGTCCTTCAGTCCGGACCAGATGTCAGCAGTCGCTCCAGACTGCCCTGCATCACCGCCAGCGGGTGGGCTCGGAATTCTTAGCCTTTTCCTCGCACCCCCAGTTGCGGGAGAATGTGAAGGAGCAGCTGTTGACGGGTCACGTTCCGCTTGACTTGACAATTTTCTCACCAGCAGGTCTTTGAACCTCTGCAGACTTTTGTCTGCCAGAAAGAGAGATACAACGTAGGTTTTAAATCTAGGATCGAGCACGGTGGCCAAAATGTAGTGCTCTGATTTCAACAGATTGACCACCCGTGAATTCTGGTTAAGCGAATTAAGGGCTCCATCCACAAGTCCCACATGCCTAGTGGAATCGCTCTGTTTTAGCTCCTCCTTCAATGTCTCCAGCTTCTTCTGCAAAAGCCTGATGAGGGGAATGACCTGACTCAGGCTGGCAGTGTCTGAACTGACTTCATGTGTGGCAAGTTCAAAGGGTTGCAGAACCTTGCACACCGTTGAAATCATTCTCCACTGCGCTTGAGTCAGGTGCATTCCCCCTCCTTTACCTATATCGTAGGCAGATGTATGGGCTTGAATGGCCTTTTGCTGCTCCTCTATCCTCTGAAGCATATAGAGGGTTGAATTCCACCTCGTTACCACCTCTTGCTTCAGATGATGGCAGGGCAGGTTCAGGAGTGTTTGCTGGTGCTCCAGTCTTCGGCACGCGGTGGCTGAATGCCGAAAGTGGCCCGCAATTCTTCGGGCCACCGATAGCATCTCTTGCACGCCCCTGTCATTTTTTAAATAATTCTGCACCACCAAATTCAATGTATGTGCAAAACATGGGACGTGCTGGAATTTGCCCAGATGTAATGCACGCACAATATTGCTGGCGTTGTCCGATGTCACAAATCCCCAGGAGAGTCCATTTGGGGTAAGCCATTCTGCGATGATGTTCCTCAGTTTCCGTAAGAGGTTGTCAGCTGTGTGCCTCTTCTGGAAAGCGGTGATACAAAGCGTAGCCTGCCTAGGAACGAGTTGGCATTTGCGAGATGCTGCTACTGGTGCCGCCGCTGCTGTTCTTGCTGCGGGAGGCAATACATCTACCCAGTGAGCTTTCACAGTCATATAGCCTGAGTCTGCCCTGCTCCACTTGTCCACATGTCCGTGGTTAAGTGGACATTGGGTACAACTGCATTTTCTCTAACGTCCTAGTGGATGCTGGGGACTCCGTCAGGACCATGGGGAATAGCGGCTCCGCAGGAGACAGGGCACAAAAGTAAAAGCTTTAGGATCAGGTGGTGTGCACTGGCTCCTCCCCCTATGACCCTCCTCCAAGCCTCAGTTAGATTTTTGTGCCCGGCCGAGAAGGGTGCAATCTAGGTGGCTCTCCTAAAGAGCTGCTTAGAGTAAAAGTTTTGTTAGGTTTTTTATTTTCAGTGAGTCCTGCTGGCAACAGGCTCACTGCATCGAGGGACTTAGGGGAGAGAAGTGAACTCACCTGCGTGCAGGATGGATTGGCTTCTTAGGCTACTGGACACCATTAGCTCCAGAGGGAGTCGGAACACAGGTCTCACCCTGGGGTTCGTCCCGGAGCCGCGCCGCCGACCCCCTTGCAGATGCCGAAAAGTGAAGAGGTCCAGAAACCGGCGGCAGAAGACTTTTCAGTCTTCATGAGGTAGCGCACAGCACTGCAGCTGTGCGTCATTGTTGTCAGCACACTTCATAACAGCGGTCACTGAGGGTGCAGGGTGCTGGGGGGGGCGCCCTGGGCAGCAATGATAGTACCTTATTCTGGCTAAAAATACATCACATATAGCCCCTGGGGGCTATATGGATGTATTTAACCCCTGCCAGGTCTCAGAAAAACGGGAGAAGAAGCCCGCCGAAAAGGGGGCGGGGCCTATTCTCCTCAGCACACAGCGCCATTTTCCCTCACAGAAATGCTGGTGGGAAGGCTCCCAGGCTCTCCCCTGCACTGCACTACAGAAACAGGGTTAAAACAGAGAGGGGGGGGCACTGATTTGGCGATATGACTACATATATTAAAATGCTATAAGGGAAAAGCACTTATATAAAGGTTGTCCCTGTATAATTATAGCGTTTTTGGTGTGTGCTGGCAAACTCTCCCTCTGTCTCCCCAAAGGGCTAGTAGGTCCTGTCCTCTATCAGAGCATTCCCTGTGTGTGTGCTGTGTGTCGGTACGTGTGTGTCGACATGTATGAGGACGATGTTGGGAGGCGGAGCAAATTGCCTGTAATGGTGATGTCACTCTCTAGGGAGTCGACACCGGAATAGATGGCTTATTTAAGGAATTACGTGATAATGTCAACACGCTGCAAGTCGGTTGACGACATGAGACGGCCGGCAAACATATTAGTATCTGTCCAGGCGTCTAAAACACCGTCAGGGACGTTATAATGACCATTTTACCTCAGTCGGTCGACACAGACACAGACACGGACACTGACTCAAGTGTCGACGGTGAAGAAACAAACGTATTTTCCTTTAGGGCCACACGTTACTTGTTAAGGGCAATGAAGGAGGTGTTACATATTTCTGATACTACAAGTACCACAAAAAAGGGTATTATGTGGGGTGTGGAAAAACTACCTATAGTTTTTCCTGAATCAGATAAATTAAATGAAGTGTGTGATGAGGCGCGGGGTTCCCCCGATAGAAAATTATTGGCGGTATACCCTTTCCCGCCAGAAGTTAGGGCGCGTTGGGAAACACCCCTTAGGGTGGATAAGGCGCTCACACGCTTATCAAAACAAGTGGCGGTACCGTCTCCAGATACGGCCGCCCTCAAGGAGCCAGCTGATAGGAGGCTGGAAAATATCCTAAAAAGTATATACACACATACTGGTGTTATACTGCGACCAGCGATCGCCTCAGCCTTGATGTGCAGCGCGGGGGTGGCTTGGTCGGATTCCCTGACTGAAAATATTGATACCCTTGACAGGGACAGTATTTTATTTACTATAGAGCATTTAAAGAATGCATTTCTATATATGCGAGATGCACAGAGGGATATTTGCACTCTGGCATCAAGAGTAAGTGCGATGTCCATATCTGCCAAAAGATGTTTATGGACACGACAGTGGTCAGGTGATGCAGATTCCAAACGGCACAAAGATGTATTGCCGTATAAAGGGGAGGAGTTATTTGGGGGTCGGTCCATCGGACCTGGTGGCCACGGCAACTGCTGGGAAATCCACCGTTTTTACCCTAAGTCACATCTATGCAGAAAAAGACACCGTCTTTTCAGCCTCAGTCCTTTCGTCCCCATAAGCATATCTGCCCAGGGATAGAGGAAAGGGAAGAAGACTGCAGCAGGCAGCCCATTCCCAGGAACAGAAGCCTTCCACCGATTCTGCCAAGTTCTCAGCATGACGCTGGGGCCGTACAGGACCCCTGGATCCTACAAGTAGTATCCCAGGGGTACAGATTGGAAAGTCGAGACGTTTCCCCTCGCAGGTTCCTGAAGTCTGCTTTACCAACGTCTCCCTCCGACAGGGAGGCAGTATTGGAAACAATTCACAAGCTGTATTCCCAGCAGGTGATAATCAAAGTACCCCTCCTACAACAAGGAAAGGGGTATTATTCCACACTATATTGTGGTACTGAAACCAGAAGGCTCGGTGAGACCTATTCTAAATCTGAAATATTTGAACACTTACAAAGGTTCAAATCAAAATGGAGTCACTCAGAGCAGTGATAGCGAACCAGGAAGAAGGGGACTATATGGTGTACCGGGACATCAGGGATGCTTACCTCCATGTCCAAATTTGCCCTTCTCACCAAGGGTATCTCAGGTTCGTGGTACAGAACTGTCACTATCAGTTTCAGACGCTGCCGTTTGGATTGTCCACGGCACTCCGGGTCTTTACCAAGGTAATGCCCGAAATGATGATTCTTCTTCGAAGAAAATGGACGACCTCCTGATAAGAGCAAGGTCCAGAGAACAGTTGGAGGTCGGAGTAGCACTATCTCAAGTAGTTCTACGACAGCACGGGTGGATTCTAAATATTCCAAAACCGCAGTTGTTTCCGACGACACGTCTGCTGTTCCTAGGGACTGGACACAGTCCAGAAAAAGGTGTTTCTCCCGGAGGAGAAAGCCAGGGAGTTATCCGAGCTAGTCAGGAACCTCCTAAAACCAGGAAAAGTGTCAGTGCATCATTGCACAAGAGTCCTTGGAAAAATGGTGGCTTATTACGAAGCGATTCCATTCGGCAGATTCCACGCAAGAACTTTTCAGTGGGATCTGCTGGACAAATGGTCCGGATCGCATCTTCAGATGCATCAGCGGATAACCCTATCTCCAAGGACAAGGGTGTCTCTCCTGTGGTGGTTACAGAGTGCTCATCTTCTAGAGGGCCGCAGATTCGGCATTCAGGATTGGATGCTGGTGACCACGGAGGCCAGCCTGAGAGGCTGGGGAGCAGTCACACAGGGAAAAAATTTCCAGGGAGTGTGATTAAGTCTGGAGACTTTTCTCCACATAAATATACTGGAGCTAAGGGCAATTTATAATGCTCTAAGCTTAGCAAGACCTCTGCTTCAAGGTCAGCCGGTATTGATCCAGTGGGACAACATCACGGCAGTCGCCCACGTAAACAGACAGGGCGGCACAAGAAGCAGGAGGGCAATGGCAAAAACTGCAAGGATTCTTCGCTGGGCGGAAAATCATGTGATAGCACTGTCAGCAGTGTTCATTCCGGGAGTGGACAACTGGGAAGCAGACTTCCTCAGCAGGCACGACCTCCACCCGGGAGAGTGGGGACTTCATCGGGAAGTTTTCCACATGATTGTGAACCGTTGGGAAAGACCAAAGGTGTACATGATGGCGTCCCGCCTGAACAAAAAACTGGACAGGTATTGCGCCAGGTCAAGAGACTTTCAGGCAATAGCTGTGGACGTTCTGGTAACACCGTGGGCGTACCAGTCGGTGTATGTGTTCCCTCCTCTGCTTCTCATACCCAAGGTATTGAGAATTATAAGACGTAGAGGAGTAAGAACTATACTCGTGGCTCCGGATTGGCCAAGAAGGACTTGGTACCCGGAACTTCAAGAGATACTCACAGAGGACTCATGACCTCTGCCGCTAAGAAGGGACTTGCTTCAGCACGTACCATGTCTGTTCCAAGACTTACCGCGGCTGCGTTTGACGGCATGGCGGTTGAACGCCGGATCCTAAGGGAAAAAGGCATTCCGGAAGAGGTCATTCCTACCCTGGTCAAAGCCAGGAAGGACGTGACCGCACAACATTATCACCACATGTGGCGAAAATATGTTGCGTGGTGTGAGGCCAGGAAGGCTCCACGAAGAAATTTCAACTCGGTCGATTCCTGCATTTCCTGCAAACAGGAGTGTCTATGGGCCTCAGATTGGGGTCCATTAAGGTTCAAATTTCGGCCCTGTCGATTTTCTTCCAGAAAGAATTGGCTTCAGTTCCTGAAGTCCAGAAGTTTGTCAAGGGAGTACTGCATATACAACCCCCTTTTGTGCCTCCAGTGACACTGTGGGATCTCAACGTAGTTCTGGGATTCCTCAAATCACATTGGTTTAAACCGCTCAAATCTGTGGATTTGAAATATCTCACATGGAAAGTGACCATGATGTTGGCCCTGGCCTCGGCCAGGCGAGTGTCAGAATTGGCGGCTTTGTCTCACAAAAGCCCATATCTGATTGTCCATTCGGACAGGGCAGAGCTGCGGACTCGTCCCCAGTTTCTCCCTAAGGTGGTGTCAGCGTTTCACCTGAACCAGTTTATTGTGGTACCTGCGGCTACTAGGGACTTGGAGGACTCCAAGTTGCTAGATGTTGTCAGGGCCCTGAAAATATCGGTTTCCAGGACAGCTGGAGTCAGGAAAACTGACTTGCTGTTATCCTGTATGCACCCAACAAACTGGGTGCTCTTGCTTCTAAGCAGACGATTGCTAGTTGGATGTGTAGTACAATTCAGCTTGCACATTCTGTGGCAGGCCTGCCACAGCCAAAATATGTAAATGCCCATTCCACAAGGAAGGTGGGCTCATCCTGGGCGGCTGCCCGAGGGGTCTCGGCATTACAACTCTGCCGAGCAGCTACGTGGTCGGGGGGAGAACACGTTTGTAAAATTCTACAAATTTGATACCCTGGCTAAAGAGGACCTGGAGTTCTCTCATTCGGTGCTGCAGAGTCATCCGCACTCTCCCGCCCGTTTGGGAGCTTTGGTATAATCCCCATGGTCCTGACGGAGTCCCCAGCATCCACTAGGACGTTAGAGAAAATAAGATTTTACTTACCGATAAATCTATTTCTCGTAGTCCGTAGTGGATGCTGGGCGCCCATCCCAAGTGCGGATTGTCTGCAATACTTGTACATAGTTATTGGTACAAAAATCGGGTTATTATTGTTGTGAGCCATCTTTTCAGAGGCTCCGCTGTTATCATGCTGTTAACTGGGTTCAGATCACAGGTTGTACAGTGTGATTGGTGTGGCTGGTATGAGTCTTACCCGGGATTCAAAATCCTTCCTTATTGTGTATGCTCGTCCGGGCACAGTATCCTAACTGAGGCTTGGAGGAGGGTCATAGGGGGAGGAGCCAGTGCACACCACCTGATCCTAAAGCTTTTACTTTTGTGCCCTGTCTCCTGCGGAGCCGCTATTCCCCATGGTCCTGACGGAGTCCCCAGCATCCACTACGGACTACGAGAAATAGATTTATCGGTAAGTAAAATCTTATTTTTTAGGACACTGGTGACTCTTTTTCTGAGGTCTGTGTACATTTTCGGTATCGCCTGCCTAGAGAAATGGAACCTAGATGGTATTTGGTACCGGGGACACAGTATCTCAATCAAGTCTGTAGTTGCCTGTGAATTAACGGTGGATAACGGAAACACGTTTCTCACCGCCCAGGCTGCCAAGGCCTGAGTTATCCGCTTTGCTGATATTTCATCTTCCTCGCAAAGGACTGTTGGACAGTCAATTGCTTACTGGAAGTAGTACAAGTGGTCTTCCGACTTCCCCTCTGGGATGACGATCGACTCCCAGCAGCAACAACAGCAGCGCCAGTAGCAGTAGGCGTTACACTCAAGGATGCATCGGAGGAATCCCAGGCAGGAGAGGACTCGTCAGACTTGCCAGTGACATGGCCTGCAGGACTATTGGCTTTTCTGTGTAAGGAGGAAATTGAGACTGAGGGAGTTGGTGGTGTGGTTTGCAGGAGCTTGGTTACAAGAGGAAGGGATTTAGTGGTCAGTGGACTGCTTCCGCTGTCATCCAAAGTTTCTCTAACGTCCTAGTGGATGCTGGGAACTCCGTAAGGACCATGGGGAATAGCGGGCTCCGAAGGAGGCTGGGCACTCTAGAAAGATTTATGACTACCTGGTGTGCACTGGCTCCTCCCACTATGACCCTCCTCCAAGCCTCAGTTAGATCTTGTGCCCGGCCGAGGTTGGATGCACACTAGGGGCTCTCCTGAGCCCTTAGAAAGAAAGTATAGATTTAGGTTTTTTATTTTCAGTGAGACCTGCTGGCAACAGGCTCACTGCAGCGAGGGACTAAGGGGAGAAGAAGCGAACTCGCCTGCTTGCAGCCGGATTGGGCTTCTTAGGCTACTGGACACCATTAGCTCCAGAGGGATCGACCGCAGGCCCAGTCCTTGGTGTTCGGTCCCGGAGCCGCGCCGCCGTCCCCCTTACAGAGCCAGAAGCAAGAAGAGGTCCGGAAAAACGGCGGCAGAAGACATCAGTCTTCACCAAGGTAGCGCACAGCACTGCAGCTGTGCGCCATTGCTCCTCATGCACACCACACACTCCGGTCACTGATGGGTGCAGGGCGCTGGGGGGGGGGCGCCCTGAGCAGCAATATAAACACCTTGGCTGGCAAAAAATACATCACATATAACCCCCAGGGCTATATGGATGTATATTAACCCCTGCCAGATTCCATAAAAATGCGGGAGAAAAGTCCGCGAAAAAGGGGCGGAGTCTATCTCCTCAGCACACTGGCGCCATTTTTCCCTCACAGCTCCGTTGGAGGGAAGCTCCCTGGCTCTCCCCTGCAGTCTACACTACAGAACAGGGTTAAAACAGAGAGGGGGGGCACTAAATTTAGGCGCAGTATAAATTATATAAAAGCAGCTATAGGGGACATAACTCAGTTAGTCCCTGCATTATATAGCGCTCTGGTGTGTGCTGGCATACTCTCACTCTGTCCCCCAAAGGGCTTTTGTGGGTCCTGTCCTCATTGGAGCATTCCTTGTGTGTGTGTGCGGTGTGTCGGTACGGCTGTGTCGACATGTTTGATGAGGAGACTTATGTGGAGGCGGAGCAGATGCCGATAAATGAGATGTCGCCCCTGTGGGCCGACACCAGAGTGGATGGATAGGTGGAAGGTATTAACCGACAGTGTCAACTCCTTACATAAAAGGCTGGATGACGTAACAGCTATGGGACAGCCGGCTTCTCAGCCCGCGCCTGCCCAGACGTCTCAAAGGCCATCAACGCTCCCTCAGATGGCAGACACAGATGTCGACACGGAGTCTGACTCCAGTGTCGACGAGGTTGAGACATATACGCAATCCACTAGGAACATCCGTTACATGATCCCGGCAATATAAAATGTGTTACACATTTCTGACATTAACCCAAGTACCACTAAAAACAAAGGGTTTTATGTGTGGGGAGAAAAAGCAGGCAGTGTTTTGTTCCCCCATCAAATGAGTGAATGAAGTGTGAAAAAGCGTGGGTTTCCCCGATAAGAAACTGGTAATTTCTAACAAGTTACTGATGGCGTACCCTTTCCCGCCAGAGGATAAGTTACGCTGGGAGATATCCCCTAGGGTGGATAAGGCGCTCACACGTTTGTCAAGGTGGCACTGCCGTCTTAGGATACGGCCACTTTGAAGGTACCTGCTGATAAATAGCAGGAGGCTATCCTGAAGTCTGTAATTACACACTCAGGTACTAGACTGAGACCTGCAGACTGCTGCAGCGTGGTCTGTACCCCTTTCAAACAGGGATACTATTTTGCGAACATAAGACGTCGTCTTATATATGAGGGATGCACAGAGGAATATTTTGCCGGCTGGCATCCTAAATTATTGCAATGTCCATTCTGTCAGGAGGGTATTGGAGACCCGACACTGGACAGGTGATGCTGACTTTAAAAGGCACATAGAGCCTTATAAGGGTGAGGAATTGGTTGGGGATGGTCTCTGGGACCTCGTATCCACAGCAACAGCTGGGATGAAAATATTTTACCTCAGGTTTCCTCACAGCCTAAGAAACGCACTGTATTATCAGGTACAGTCCTTTCGGCTTCAAAAAAGCAGGCGGGTCAAACGAGGGAAGAGGGAAAAAGCTGCACCAGCAGCCAGTCCCCAGAATCAAAATTCTTCCCCTGCTTCCTCTGAGTCCACCGCATGACGCGGGGGCTCCACAGGCGTAGCCAGGTACAGTGGGGGGCCGCCTCAAAAAATTTCAGCGATCAGTGGGCTCGCTCACAGGTGGATCCCCGTATCCTTCAAGTAGTATCTCAGGGGTACAAGCTGGAAGTCGAGGCGTCTCCCCCCCCGCCGTTTCCTCAAATCTGCCTTGCCGACAACTCCCTCAGGCAGGGAGGCTGTGCTAGAGGCAATTCACAAGCTGTATTCCCAGCAGGTGATAGTCAAGGTGCCCCTACTTCAACAAGGACGGGGTTATTATTCCACACTGTTTGTGGTACCGAAACCAGCCAGTTCGGTGAGACCCATTTTAAAATGGAAATCCTTGAACACTTACATAACAAAGTTCAAGATGGAATCGCTCAGGGCGGTTATTGCAAGCCTGGACGAGGGGGATTACATGGTATCCCTGGACATCAAGGATGCTTACCTGCATGTCCCTATTTACCTTCCTCACCAGGAGTACCTCAGATTGTGGTACAGGATTGCCATTACCAATTCCAGACACTGCCGTTTGGACTGTCCACGGCACCGAGGGTGTTTACCAAGGTAATGGCAGAAATGATGATACTCCTTCAAAAAAAAAAAAAAAGGGAGTTTTTATTTATCCCATACTTGGATGATCTCCTTATAAAGGCAAGGTCCAGGGAGCAGTTACTGGTCGGAATAGCACTATCTCAGGAGGTGCTACAACAGCATGGCTGGATTCTGAACATTCCAAAGTCACAGCTGGTTCCTTCCACTCGCTTACTGTTCCTGGGGATGATTTTGGACACAGAACACAAAAAAGTGTTTCTCCCGCAGGAGAAAGCCAAGGAGCTGTCATCTCTAGTCAGAGACCTCCTAAAACCAAAAAGGGTATCGGTGCATCGTTGCACACGAGTCCTGGGAAAAATGGTGGCTTCATACGAAGCAATTCCATTCGGCAGGTTCCATGCGAGGACCTTCCCGTGAGACCTCTTAGATAAGTGGTCGGGATCGCATCTTCAAATGCATAAAATTATAACCCTGTCTCCAAGGACCAGGGTGTCTCTACTGTGGTGGAATACAGGACTGGGTCCTGGTGACCACGGATGCCAGCCTTCAAGGCTGGGGAGCAGTCACACAGGGAAGAAACTTCCAGGGCCTATGGTCAAGTCAGGAGACTTCCCTACATATAAATTCTGGAACTGAGGGCCATTTACAATGCCCTAAGTCAGGCAAGACCCCTGCTTCAAAACCAGCCGGTACTGATACAGTCAGACAACATCACGGCAGTCGCCCATGTGACCCGACAGGGCGGCACAAGAAGCAGGATGGCAATGGCAGAAGCCACAAGGATTCTCCGATGGGCGGAAAATCACGTACTAACACTGTCAGCAGTGTTCATTCCGGGAGTGGACAACTGGGAAGCAGACTTCCTCAGCAGACACGACCTACACCCGGGAGAGTGGGGACTTCATCCAGAAGTCTTCCTGCTGTTGGTAAACCGTTGGGAAAGGCCACAGGTGGACATGATGGCGTCCCGCCTCAACAAAAAGCTAAAGAGATATTGCGCCAGGTCAAGGGACCCTCAGGCGATAGCTGTGGACGCTCTAGTGACACCGTGGGTGTACCAGTCGGTTTATGTGTTCCCTACTCTGCCTCTCATACCAATGGTACTGAGAATAATAAGATGGCGAGGAGTAAGAACGATACTCGTGGTTCCGGATTGGCCAAGAAGGGCTTGGTACCCGGAACTTCAGGAAATGATATCAGAGGACCCATGGCCTCTGCCGCTCAGACAGGACCTGCTTCAGCAGGGGCCCTGTCTGTTCCAAGACTTACCGCGGCTGCGTTTGACGGCATGGCGATTGAGCGCCGGATCCTGAAGGAAAAGGGTATTCCGGAAGAAGTCATTCCTGCGCTTATTAAAGCCAGGAAAGATGTTACGGCAAAGCATTATCACCGCATGTGGCGGAAATATGTTGCATGGTGCGAGGCCAAAAAGGCCCCAACAGAGGAATTTCCACTAGGTCGATTTCTACATTTCCTGCAAGCAGGAGTGAATATGGGCCTAAGTCTAGGCTCCATTAAAGTACAGATCTCGGCTCTGTCGATTTTCTTTCAAAAAGAATTAGCTTCAGTACCTGAAGTTCAGGCATTGTGAAAGGAGTGCTGCATATTCAGCCCCCGTTTGTGCCCCCTGTGGCACCTTGGGATCTCAACGTGGTGTTGAGTTTTCTTAAAATCACATTGGTTTGAGCCACTAAAAACCGTGGATCTAAAATATCTCACGTGGAAAGTGGTCATGTTATTGGCCTTGGCTTCAGCCAGGCGAGTGTCAGAATTGGCGGCTTTATCATGTAAAAGCCCTTATCTGATTTTCCATATGGATAGGGCAGAATTGAGGACTCGTCCCCAATTTCTTCCTAAGGTGGTGTCAGCGTTTCACCTGAACCAGCCTATTGTGGTGCCGGCGGCTACTAGTGAATTGGAGGACTCCAAGTTGCTAGACGTTGTCAGGGCCCTGAAAATATATGTTTCCAGGACGGCTGGAGTCAGAAACTCTGACTCGCTGTTTATCCTGTATGCACCCAACAAGCTGGGTGCTCCTGCTTCTAAGCAGTCTATTGCTCGCTGGATTTTAGTACAATTCAGCTTGCACATTCTGTGGCAGGCATACCACAGCCAAAATCTGTAAATGCCCATTCCACAAGGAAGGTGGGCTCATCTTGGGCGGCTGCCCGAGGGGTCTCGGCTTTACAACTTTGCCGAGCAGCTACTTGGTCAGGGGCAAACACGTTTGCAAAATTCTACAAATTTGATACCCTGGCTGAGGAGGACCTGGAGTTCTCTCATTCGGTGCTACAGAGTCATCCGCACTCTCCCGCCCGTTTGGGAGCTTTGGTATAATCCCCATGGTCCTTACGGAGTTCCCAGCATCCACTAGGACGTTAGAGAAAATAAGAATTTACTCACCGGTAATTCTATTTCTCGTAGTCCGTAGTGGATGCTGGGCGCCCATCCCAAGTGCGGATTGTCTGCAATACTTGTAAATAGTTATTGTTAACTAAAGGGTTATTGTTGAGCCATCTGTTGAGAGGCTCAGTTGTTTTCATACTGTCAAACTGGATATAGTATCACGAGTTGTACGGTGTGATTGGTGTGGCTGGTAAGAGTCTTACCCGGGATTCTAAATCCTTCCTTATTATGTCTGCTCGTCCGGGCACAGTGTCCTAACTGAGGCTTGGAGGAGGGTCATAGTGGGAGGAGCCAGTGCACACCAGGTAGTCATAAATCTTTCTAGAGTGCCCAGCCTCCTTCGGAGCCCGCTATTCCCCATGGTCCTTACGGAGTTCCCAGCATCCACTACGGACTACGAGAAATAGAATTACCGGTGAGTAAATTCTTATTTTTTGAACTTGTCACTGACTTATGATGAATGCGCTGCAGGTGACGTATAAGGGAGAATGTTCCGAGGTGGTTAACGTCCTTACCCCTACTTATTACAGCTTGACAAAGGCAACACACGGCTTGACACCTGTTGTCCGCATTTGTGTTAAAATAATTCCACACCGAAGAGGTGATTTTTTTTTGTAATTTGACCAGGCATGTCAATGGCCATATTCGTCCCACGGACAACAGGTGTCTCCCCGGGTGCCTGACTTAAACAAACCACCTCACCATCAGAATCCTCCTTGTCAATTTCCTCCACAGCGCTAGCAACACCCATATCCTCATCCTGGTGTACTTCAACAGTGACATCTTCAATTTGACTATCAGGAACTGGACTGCGGGTGCTCCTTCCAGCACTTGCAGGGGGCGTGCAAATGGCGGAAGGCGCCACCTCTTCCCGTCCAGTGTTGGGAAGGTCAGGCATCGCAGCTGACACAATTGGACTCTCCTTGGGGATTTGTGATTTAGAAGAACGCACAGTTCTTTGCTGTGCTTTTGCCAGCTTAAGTCTTTTCATTTTTCTAGCGAGAGGATGAGTGCTTCCATCCTCATGTGAAGCTGAACCACTAGCCATGAACATAGGCCAGGGCCTCAGCCGTTCCTTGCCACTCCGTGTCGTAAATGGCATATTGGCAAGTTTACGCTTCTCCTCAGACGCTGTTAATTTTGATTTTTGGGTGCATTTTACTGAACTTTTGTGTTTTGGATTTCTCTAACGTCCTAGTGGATGCTGGGGACTCCGTCAGGACCATGGGGATTAGCGGCTCCGCAGGAGACAGGGCACAAAAGTAAAAGCTTTAGGATCAGGTGGTGTGCACTGGCTCCTCCCCCTATGACCCTCCTCCAAGCCTCAGTTAGGTTTTTGTGCCCGTCCGAGCAGGGTGCAATCTAGGTGGCTCTCCTAAAGAGCTGCTTAGAAAAAGTTTTTAGGTTTTTTATTTTCAGTGAGTCCTGCTGGCAACAGGCTCACTGCATCGAGGGACTTAGGGGAGAGAAGTGAACTCACCTGCGTGCAGGATGGATTGGCTTCTTAGGCTACTGGACACCATTAGCTCCAGAGGGAGTCGGAACACAGGTCTCACCCTGGGGTTCGTCCCGGAGCCGCGCCGCCGACCCCCCTTGCAGATGCCGAAGATGGAAGAGGTCCAGAAGCAGGCGGCAGAAGACTTTTCAGTTTTCCTGAGGTAGCGCACAGCACTGCAGCTGTGCGCCATTGTTGTCAGCACACTTCACACAGCGGTCACGGAGGGTGCAGGGCGCTGAGGGGGCGCCCTGGGCAGCAATGTATAATACCTTTTTTATGGCTAAAAATACATCACATATAGCCCCTGGGGGCTATATGGATGTATTTAACCCCTGCCAGGTCTCAGAAAAACGGGAGAAGAAGCCCGCCGAAAAGGGGGCGGGGCCTATTCTCCTCAGCACACAGCGCCATTTTCCCTCACAGAAATGCTGGTGGGAAGGCTCCCAGGCTCTCCCCTGCACTGCACTACAGAAACAGGGTTAAAACAGAGAGGGGGGGCACTGATTTGGCGATATGACTACATATATTAAAATGCTATAAGGGAAAAGCACTTATATAAAGGTTGTCCCTGTATAATTATAGCGTTTTTGGTGTGTGCTGGCAAACTCTCCCTCTGTCTCCCCAAAGGGCTAGTGGGTCCTGTCCTCTATCAGAGCATTCCCTGTGTGTGTGCTGTGTGTCGGTACGTGTGTGTCGACATGTATGAGGACGATGTTGGGAGGCGGAGCAAATTGCCTGTAATGGTGATGTCACTCTCTAGGGAGTCGACACCGAAATAGATGGCTTATTTAAGGAATTACGTGATAATGTCAACACGCTGCAAGTCGGTTGACGACATGAGACGGCCGGCAAACATATTAGTATCTGTCCAGGCGTCTAAAACACCGTCAGGGACGTTATAATGCCCATTTTACCTCAGTCGGTCGACACAGACACAGACACGGACACTGACTCCAGTGTCGTCGGTGAAGAAACAAACGTATTTTCCTTTAGGGCCACACGTTACTTGTTAAGGGCAATGAAGGAGGTGTTACATATTTCTGATACTACAAGTACCACAAAAAAGGGTATTATGTGGGGTGTGGAAAAACTACCTATAGTTTTTCCTGAATCAGATAAATTAAATGAAGTGTGTGATGAGGCGCGGGTTCCCCCGATAGAAAATTATTGGCGGTATACCCTTTCCCGCCAGAAGTTAGGGCGCGTTGGGAAACACCCCTTAGGGTGGATAAGGCGCTCACACGCTTATCAAAACAAGTGGCGGTACCGTCTCCAGATACGGCCGCCCTCAAGGAGCCAGCTGATAGGAGGCTGGAAAATATCCTAAAAAGTATATACACACATACTGGTGTTATACTGCGACCAGCGATCGCCTCAGCCTGGATGTGCAGCGCGGGGGTGGCTTGGTCGGATTCCCTGACTGAAAATATTGATACCCTTGACAGGGACAGTATTTTATTTACTATAGAGCATTTAAAGAATGCATTTCTATATATGCGAGATGCACAGAGGGATATTTGCACTCTGACATCAAGAGTAAGTGCGATGTCCATATCTGCCAAAAGATGTTTATGGACACGACAGTGGTCAGGTGATGCAGATTCCAAACGGCACAAAGATGTATTGCCGTATAAAGGGGAGGAGTTATTTGGGGTCGGTCCATCGGACCTGGTGGCCACGGCAACTGCTGGGAAATCCACCGTTTTTACCCTAAGTCACATCTATGCAGAAAAAGACACCGTCTTTTCAGCCTCAGTCCTTTCGTCCCCATAAGCATATCTGCCCAGGGATAGAGGAAAGGGAAGAAGACTGCAGCAGGCAGCCCATTCCCAGGAACAGAAGCCTTCCACCGCTTCTGCCAAGTTCTCAGCATGACGCTGGAGCCGTACAGGACCTCTGGATCCTACAAGTAGTATCCCAGGGGTACAGATTGGAAAGTCGAGACGTTTCCCCTCGCAGGTTCCTGAAGTCTGCTTTACCAACGTCTCCCTCCGACAGGGAGCCAGTATTGGAAACAATTCACAAGCTGTATTCCCAGCAGGTGATAATCAAAGTACCCCTCCTACAACAAGGAAAGGGGTATTATTCCACACTATATTGTGGTACTGAAACCAGAAGGCTCGGTGAGACCTATTCTAAATCTGAAATATTTGAACACTTACAAAGGTTCAAATCAAGATGGAGTCACTCAGAGCAGTGATAGCGAACCAGGAAGAAGGGGACTATATGGTGTCCCGGGACATCAGGGATGCTTACCTCCATGTCCCTATTTGCCCTTCTCACCAAGGGTATCTCAGGTTCGTGGTACAGAACTGTCACTATCAGTTTCAGACGCTGCCGTTTGGATTGTCCACGGCACTCCGGGTCTTTACCAAGGTAATGCCCGAAATGATGATTCTTCTTCGAAGAAAATGGACGACCTCCTGATAAGAGCAAGGTCCAGAGAACAGTTGGAGGTCGGAGTAGCACTATCTCAAGTAGTTCTACGACAGCATGGGTGGATTCTAAATATTCCAAAACCGCAGTTGTTTCCGACGACACGTCTGCTGTTCCTAGGGATGATTCTGGACACAGTCCAGAAAAAGGTGTTTCTCCCGGAGGAGAAAGCCAGGGAGTTATCCGAGCTAGTCAGGAACCTCCTAAAACCAGGAAAAGTGTCAGTGCATCATTGCACAAGAGTCCTGGGAAAAATGGTGGCTTATTACGAAGCGATTCCATTCGGCAGATTCCACGCAAGAACTTTTCAGTGGGATCTGCTGGACAAATGGTCCGGATCGCATCTTCAGATGCATCAGCGGATAACCCTATCTCCAAGGACAAGGGTGTCTCTCCTGTGGTGGTTACAGAGTGCTCATCTTCTAGAGGGCCGCAGATTCGGCATTCAGGATTGGATGCTGGTGACCACGGAGGCCAGCCTGAGAGGCTGGGGAGCAGTCACACAGGGAAAAAAATTCCAGGGAGTGTGATCAAGTCTGGAGACTTTTCTCCACATAAATATACTGGAGCTAAGGGCAATTTATAATGCTCTAAGCTTAGCAAGACCTCTGCTTCAAGGTCAGCCGGTATTGATCCAGTGGGACAACATCACGGCAGTCGCCCACGTAAACAGACAGGGCGGCACAAGAAGCAGGAGGGCAATGGCAAAAACTGCAAGGATTTTTCGCTGGGCGGAAAATCATGTGATAGCACTGTCAGCAGTGTTCATTCCGGGAGTGGACAACTGGGAAGCAGACTTCCTCAGCAGGCACGACCTCCACCCGGGAGAGTGGGGACTTCATCGGGAAGTTTTCCACATGATTGTGAACCGTTGGGAAAGACCAAAGGTGTACATGATGGCGTCCCGCCTGAACAAAAAACTGGACAGGTATTGCGCCAGGTCAAGAGACTTTCAGGCAATAGCTGTGGACGTTCTGGTAACACCGTGGGCGTACCAGTCGGTGTATGTGTTTCCTCCTCTGCTTCTCATACCCAAGGTATTGAGAATTATAAGACGTAGAGGAGTAAGAACTATACTCGTGGCTCCGGATTGGCCAAGAAGGACTTGGTACCCGGAACTTCAAGAGATACTCACAGAGGACTCATGACCTCTGCCGCTAAGAAGGGACTTGCTTCAGCACGTACCATGTCTGTTCCAAGACTTACCGCGGCTGCGTTTGACGGCATGGCGGTTGAACGCCGGATCCTAAGGGAAAAAGGCATTCCGGAAGAGGTCTTTCCTACCATGGTCAAAGCCAGGAAGGACGTGACCGCACAACATTATCACCACATGTGGCGAAAATATGTTGCGTGGTGTGAGGCCAGGAAGGCTCCACGAAGAAATTTCAACTCGGTCGATTCCTGCATTTCCTGCAAACAGGAGTGTCTATGGGCCTCAGATTGGGGTCCATTAAGGTTCAAATTTCGGCCCTGTCGATTTTCTTCCAGAAAGAATTGGCTTCAGTTCCTGAAGTCCAGAAGTTTGTCAAGGGAGTACTGCATATACAACCCCCTTTTGTGCCTCCAGTGGCACTGTGGGATCTCAACGTAGTTCTGGGATTCCTCAAATCACATTGGTTTAAACCGCTCAAATCTGTGGATTTGAAATATCTCACATGGAAAGTGACCATGATGTTGGCCCTGGCCTCGGCCAGGCGAGTGTCAGAATTGGCGGCTTTGTCTCACAAAAGCCCATATCTGATTGTCCATTCGGACAGGGCAGAGCTGCGGACTCGTCCCCAGTTTCTCCCTAAGGTGGTGTCAGCGTTTCACCTGAACCAGCTTATTGTGGTACCTGCGGCTACTAGGGACTTGGAGGACTCTAAGTTGCTAGATGTTGTCAGGGCCCTGAAAATATCGGTTCCAGGACGGCTGGAGTCAGGAAAACTGACTTGCTGTTATCCTGTATGCACCCAACAAACTGGGTGCTCTTGCTTCTAAGCAGACGATTGGTAGTTGGATGTGTAGTACAATTCAGCTTGCACATTATGTGGCAGGCCTGCCACAGCCAAAATATGTAAATGCCCATTCCACAAGGAAGGTGGGCTCATCCTGGGCGGCTGCCCGAGGGGTCTCGGCATTACAACTCTGCCGAGCAGCTACGTGGTCGGGGGGAGAACACGTTTGTAAAATTCTACAAATTTGATACCCTGGCTAAAGAGGACCTGGAGTTCTCTCATTCGGTGCTGCAGAGTCATCCGCACTCTCCCGCCCGTTTGGGAGCTTTGGTATAATCCCCATGGTCCTGACGGAGTCCCCAGCATCCACTAGGACGTTAGAGAAAATAAGATTTTACTTACCGATAAATCTATTTCTCGTAGTCCGTAGTGGATGCTGGGCGCCCATCCCAAGTGCGGATTGTCTGCAATACTTGTACATAGTTATTGGTACAAAAATCGGGTTATTATTGTTGTGAGCCGTCTGTTCAGAGGCTCCTACGTTGTCATACTGTTAACTGGGTTCAGATCACAAGTTGTACGGTGTGATTGGTGTGGCTGGTATGAGTCTTACCCGGGATTCAAAATCCTTCCTTATTGTGTACGCTCGTCCGGGCACAGTATCCTAACTGAGGCTTGGAGGAGGGTCATAGGGGGAGGAGCCAGTGCACACCACCTGATCCTAAAGCTTTTACTTTTGTGCCCTATCTCCTGCGGAGCCGCTAATCCCCATGGTCCTGACGGAGTCCCCAGAATCCGCTACGGACTACGAGAAATAGATTTATCGGTAAGTAAAATCTTATTTTTACTAGAGATGAGCGGGTTCGGTTTCTCTGAATCCGAACCCGCCCGAACTTCATGGTTTTTTTCACGGGTCCGAGCAGACTCGGATCCTCCCGCCTTGCTCGGTTAACCCGAGCGCGCCCGAACGTCATCATGACGCTGTCGGATTCTCGCGAGACTCGGATTCTATATAAGGAGCCGCGCGTCGCCGCCATTTTCACACGTGCATTGAGATTGATAGGGAGAGGACGTGGCTGGCGTCCTCTCCATTTAGATTATAAGAGAGAGAGATTTACTGGAGCTTAGGACTAGGAGGAGTACTGTAGAAGTGTAGAGAGTACAGAGAGTTTACTAGTGAGTGACCACCAGACAGTGCAGTTTATTTAATATATCCGTTCTCTGCCTGAAAAAAGCGATACACACAGTGACTCAGTCACATACCATATCTGTGTGCACTGCTCAGGCTCAGCCCAGTGTGCTGCATCATCTATATATATTATATATCTGTCTGACTGCTCAGCTCACACAGCTTATAATTGTGGGGGAGACTGGGGAGCACTGCAGTGCCAGTTATAGGTTATAGCAGGAGCCAGGAGTACATAATATTATATTAAAATTAAACAGTGCACACTTTTGCTGCAGGAATGCCACTGCCAGTGTGACTGACCAGTGACCTGACCACACTGACCACCAGTATAGTTAGTAGTATACTTATATTGTGATTGCCTGAAAAAGTTAAACACTCGTCGTGTGACTTCACTTGTGTGTTGTTGTTTTTTTTATTCTATAAAAATAAAACTCATTCTGCTGACAGACAGTGTCCAGCAGGTCCGTCATTATATAATATATAATATATACCTGTCCGGCTGCAGTAGTGATATATATATATTTTTTATATCATTTATCATCCAGTCGCAGCAGACACAGTACGGTAGTTCACGGCTGTGGCTACCTCTGTGTCTGCACTCGGCAGGCAGTCCGTCCATAATTGTATACCACCTAACCGTGGTTTTTTTTTCTTCTTTATACATACATACTACTACGACATCTCTTTATCAACCAGTCTATATTAGCAGCAGACACAGTACAGTACGGTAGTTCACGGCTGTGGCTACCTCTGTGTCTGCACTCGGCAGGCAGTCCGTCCATAATTGTATACCACCTAACCGTGGTTTTTTTTTCTTTCTTCTTTATACATACATAGTTACATAGACATCTCTTTATCAACCAGTCTATATTAGCAGCAGACACAGTACAGTACGGTAGTTCACGGCTGTGGCTACCTCTGTGTCTGCACTCGGCAGGCAGTCCGTCCATAATTGTATACCACCTAACCGTGGTTTTTTTTTCTTTCTTCTTTATACATACATAGTTACATAGACATCTCTTTATCAACCAGTCTATATTAGCAGCAGACACAGTACAGTACGGTAGTTCACGGCTGTGGCTACCTCTGTGTCTGCACTCGGCAGGCAGTCCGTCCATAATTGTATACCACCTAACCGTGGTTTTTTTTTCTTTCTTCTTTATACATACATAGTTACATAGACATCTCTTTATCAACCAGTCTATATTAGCAGCAGACACAGTACAGTACGGTAGTTCACGGCTGTGGCTACCTCTGTGTCTGCACTCGGCAGGCAGTCCGTCCATAATTGTATACCACCTAACCGTGGTTTTTTTTTCTTTCTTCTTTATACATACATAGTTACATAGACATCTCTTTATCAACCAGTCTATATTAGCAGCAGACACAGTACAGTACGGTAGTTCACGGCTGTGGCTACCTCTGTGTCTGCACTCGGCAGGCAGTCCATAATTGTATACTAGTATCCATCTCCATTGTTTACCTGAGGTGCCTTTTAGTTGTGCCTATTAAAATATGGAGAACAAAAATGTTGAGGTTCCAAAATTAGGGAAAGATCAAGATCCACTTCCACCTCGTGCTGAAGCTGCTGCCACTAGTCATGGCCGAGACGATGAAATGCCAGCAACGTCGTCTGCCAAGGCCGATGCCCAATGTCATAGTACAGAGCATGTCAAATCCAAAACACCAAATATCAGAAAAAAAAGGACTCCAAAACCTAAAATAAAATTGTCGGAGGAGAAGCGTAAACTTGCCAATATGCCATTTACGACACGGAGTGGCAAGGAACGGCTGAGGCCCTGGCCTATGTTCATGGCTAGTGGTTCAGCTTCACATGAGGATGGAAGCACTCAGCCTCTCGCTAGAAAAATGAAAAGACTCAAGCTGGCAAAAGCAGCACAGCAAAGAACTGTGCATTCTTCGAAATCCCAAATCCACAAGGAGAGTCCAATTGTGTCGGTTGCGATGCCTGACCTTCCCAACACTGGACGTGAAGAGCATGCGCCTTCCACCATTTGCACGCCCCCTGCAAGTGCTGGAAGGAGCACCCGCAGTCCAGTTCCTGATAGTCAGATTGAAGATGTCAGTGTTGAAGTACACCAGGATGAGGAGGATATGGGTGTTGCTGGCGCTGGGGAGGAAATTGACCAGGAGGATTCTGATGGTGAGGTGGTTTGTTTAAGTCAGGCACCCGGGGAGACACCTGTTGTCCGTGGGAGGAATATGGCCGTTGACATGCCAGGTGAAAATACCAAAAAAATCAGCTCTTCGGTGTGGAGGTATTTCAACAGAAATGCGGACAACAGGTGTCAAGCCGTGTGTTCCCTTTGTCAAGCTGTAATAAGTAGGGGTAAGGACGTTAACCACCTCGGAACATCCTCCCTTATACGTCACCTGCAGCGCATTCATAATAAGTCAGTGACAAGTTCAAAAACTTTGGGTGACAGCGGAAGCAGTCCACTGACCAGTAAATCCCTTCCTCTTGTAACCAAGCTCACGCAAACCACCCCACCAACTCCCTCAGTGTCAATTTCCTCCTTCCCCAGGAATGCCAATAGTCCTGCAGGCCATGTCACTGGCAATTCTGACGATTCCTCTCCTGCCTGGGATTCCTCCGATGCATCCTTGCGTGTAACGCCTACTGCTGCTGGCGCTGCTGTTGTTGCTGCTGGGAGTCGATGGTCATCCCAGAGGGGAAGTCGTAAGCCCACTTGTACTACTTCCAGTAAGCAATTGACTGTTCAACAGTCCTTTGCGAGGAAGATGAAATATCACAGCAGTCATCCTGCTGCAAAGCGGATAACTGAGGCCTTGACAACTATGTTGGTGTTAGACGTGCGTCCGGTATCCGCCGTTAGTTCACAGGGAACTAGACAATTTATTGAGGCAGTGTGCCCCCGTTACCAAATACCATCTAGGTTCCACTTCTCTAGGCAGGCGATACCGAGAATGTACACGGACGTCAGAAAAAGACTCACCAGTGTCCTAAAAAATGCAGTTGTACCCAATGTCCACTTAACCACGGACATGTGGACAAGTGGAGCAGGGCAGGGTCAGGACTATATGACTGTGACAGCCCACTGGGTAGATGTATGGACTCCCGCCGCAAGAACAGCAGCGGCGGCACCAGTAGCAGCATCTCGCAAACGCCAACTCTTTCCTAGGCAGGCTACGCTTTGTATCACCGCTTTCCAGAATACGCACACAGCTGAAAACCTCTTACGGCAACTGAGGAAGATCATCGCGGAATGGCTTACCCCAATTGGACTCTCCTGTGGATTTGTGGCATCGGACAACGCCAGCAATATTGTGTGTGCATTAAATCTGGGCCAATTCCAGCACGTCCCATGTTTTGCACATACCTTGAATTTGGTGGTGCAGAATTTTTTTAAAAACGACAGGGGCGTGCAAGAGATGCTGTCGGTGGCCAGAAGAATTGCGGGACACTTTCGGCGTACAGGCACCACGTACAGAAGACTGGAGCACCACCAAAAACTACTGAACCTGCCCTGCCATCATCTGAAGCAAGAAGTGGTAACGAGGTGGAATTCAACCCTCTATATGCTTCAGAGGTTGGAGGAGCAGCAAAAGGCCATTCAAGCCTATACAATTGAGCACGATATAGTAGGTGGAATGCACCTGTCTCAAGCGCAGTGGAGAATGATTTCAACGTTGTGCAAGGTTCTGATGCCCTTTGAACTTGCCACACGTGAAGTCAGTTCAGACACTGCCAGCCTGAGTCAGGTCATTCCCCTCATCAGGCTTTTGCAGAAGAAGCTGGAGACATTGAAGGAGGAGCTAACACGGAGCGATTCCGCTAGGCATGTGGGACTTGTGGATGGAGCCCTTAATTCGCTTAACAAGGATTCACGGGTGGTCAATCTGTTGAAATCAGAGCACTACATTTTGGCCACCGTGCTCGATCCTAGATTTAAAGCCTACCTTGGATCTCTCTTTCCGGCAGACACAAGTCTGCTGGGGTTGAAAGACCTGCTGGTGACAAAATTGTCAAGTCAAGCGGAACGCGACCTGTCAACATCTCCTCCTTCACATTCTCCCGCAACTGGGGGTGCGAGGAAAAGGCTCAGAATTCCGAGCCCACCCGCTGGCGGTGATGCAGGGCAGTCTGGAGCGACTGCTGATGCTGACATCTGGTCCGGACTGAAGGACCTGACAACGATTACGGACATGTCGTCTACTGTCACTGCATATGATTCTCTCAACATTGATAGAATGGTGGAGGATTATATGAGTGACCGCATCCAAGTAGGCACGTCACACAGTCCGTACTTATACTGGCAGGAAAAAGAGGCAATTTGGAGGCCCTTGCACAAACTGGCTTTATTCTACCTAAGTTGCCCTCCCACAAGTGTGTACTCCGAAAGAGTGTTTAGTGCCGCCGCTCACCTTGTCAGCAATCGGCGTACGAGGTTACATCCAGAAAATGTGGAGAAGATGATGTTCATTAAAATGAATTATAATCAATTCCTCCGCGGAGACATTGACCAGCAGCAATTGCCTCCACAAAGTACACAGGGAGCTGAGATGGTGGATTCCAGTGGGGACGAATTGATAATCTGTGAGGAGGGGGATGTACACGGTGATATATCGGAGGGTGATGATGAGGTGGACATCTTGCCTCTGTAGAGCCAGTTTGTGCAAGGAGAGATTAATTGCTTCTTTTTTGGGGGGGTCCAAACCAACCCGTCATATCAGTCACAGTCGTGTGGCAGACCCTGTCACTGAAATGATGGGTTGGTTAAAGTGTGCATGTCCTGTTTTGTTTATACAACATAAGGGTGGGTGGGAGGGCCCAAGGACAATTCCATCTTGCACCTCTTTTTTCTTTTCTTTTTCTTTGCATCATGTGCTGATTGGGGAGGGTTTTTTGGAAGGGACATCCTGCGTGACACTGCAGTGCCACTCCTAAATGGGCCCGGTGTTTGTGTCGGCCACTAGGGTCGCTAATCTTACTCACACAGTCAGCTACCTCATTGCGCCTCTTTTTTTCTTTGCGTCATGTGCTGTTTGGGGAGGGTTTTTTGGAAGGGACATCCTGCGTGACACTGCAGTGCCACTCCTAGATAGGCCCGGTGTTTGTGTCGGCCACTAGGGTCGCTAATCTTACTCACACAGCTACCTCATTGCGCCTCTTTTTTTCTTTGCGTCATGTGCTGTTTGGGGAGGGTTTTTTGGAAGGGACATCCTGCGTGACACTGCAGTGCCACTCCTAGATGGGCCCGGTGTTTGTGTCGGCCACTAGGGTCGCTAATCTTACTCACACAGCTACCTCATTGCGCCTCTTTTTTTCTTTGCGTCATGTGCTGTTTGGGGAGGGTTTTTTGGAAGGGCCATCCTGCGTGACACTGCAGTGCCACTCCTAGATGGGCCCGGTGTTTGTGTCGGCCACTAGGGTCGCTAATCTTACTCACACAGCTACCTCATTGCGCCTCTTTTTTTCTTTGCGTCATGTGCTGTTTGGGGAGGGTTTTTTGGAAGGGACATCCTGCGTGACACTGCAGTGCCACTCCTAGATGGGCCCGGTGTTTGTGTCGGCCACTAGGGTCGCTTATCTTACTCACACAGCGACCTCGGTGCAAATTTTAGGACTAAAAATAATATTGTGAGGTGTGAGGTATTCAGAATAGACTGAAAATGAGTGTAAATTATGGTTTTTGAGGTTAATAATACTTTGGGATCAAAATGACCCCCAAATTCTATGATTTAAGCTGTTTTTTAGTGTTTTTTGAAAAAAACACCCGAGTCCAAAACACACCCGAATCCGACAAAAAAAATTCGGTGAGGTTTTGCCAAAACGCGTTCGAACCCAAAACACGGCCGCGGAACCGAACCCAAAACCAAAACACAAAACCCGAAAAATTTCAGGCGCTCATCTCTAATTTTTACATGCTCTCTACTATGACATTGGGCATCGGCCTTGGCAGACGACGTTGATGGCATTTCATCGTCTCGGCCATGACTAGTGGCAGCAGCTTCAGCACGAGGTGGAAGTGGATCTTGATCTTTCCCTATTTTACCCTCCACATTTTTGTTCTCCATTTTTTAATGTGTGGAATTATATGCCAGTATCAATAGCAATGGCCTACTACTATATATACTGCGCACATCTGAAATGCACCACAGGTATGGATGGATAGTATACTTGACGACACAGAGGTAGGTAGAGCAGTGGCCTACTGTAGCGTACTGCTATATATTATATACTGGTGGTCAGCAAACTGTGCAAAACTGAAATGCACCACAGGTATGGATGGATAGTATACTTGACGACACAGAGGTAGGTAGAGCAGTGGCCTTCTGTACCGTACTCCTATATATTATATACTGATGGTCAGCAAAATTATGCACTGTACTCCTACTATATACTACAATGCAGCACAGATATGGAGCGTTTTTCAGGCAGAGAACGTATAATACTGGTGGTCACTGGTCAGCAAAACTCTGCACTGTACTCCTCCTATATAATACTGCTGGTCCCCAGTCCCCACAATAAAGCAGTGTGAGCACAGATATATGCAGCACACTGAGCACAGATATGGAGCGTTTTTCAGGCAGACAACGTATATTTGCATATATTTGTTGATGTGTGTGCATATATACAGTTGTTTATGCATATACACAAGAAATATGTACTGGATATTAGATCTGTTATAGACAATATAAATGGAAGCGAGTAAAGTTCATATAAAGATCATATATTTATCTATTCCCTCCCCGTATTGATATATGGAGAGGAATAACAAATAATGGTTATATATAAGGAATAATAAATAATGGTTATATATAGGTAATTTAGTTGATATAAATTATTAATCTTCTTTTTATGGATGATTCTGCCAAATTTACATACATGTGTGTATGTTTTTATATGCATACATGAATTGAATATATGTTGAGATTTATTTTTATTATTATATTTCATTTATATAGGTTTAAAAAAATTCCTTTTTTTGACATGTCTCCTAGATACTTATCAAAATATATATATTAATTAATTAATTATTTATATATGGATATTTTATCATTATATTTTAAATAACAATGTTTTTCCTCCTTTACACTCTATAAGGAAACTATAAGCGTGGTAATGCAGGTGGAATGATTGTATTGTTTCAGAGCTGTGCATAAAATCTTCTAATAATTGACAAACCACCTGTATTGTGTCTTAAACACAGTGAATAAGTGATTAACTACAGGTGTGAGATTGAAAGTACGGAGCGGTCTGAAGCCGCTATACATCCTAAAGCCGGTATGCGCTCCATAGCCAAAACGAGGCTTGAAGCGCCCAGGAGACTGAGACGGCAGCATGACGGGAGTTCGACAATTAAGCGCCAAGCTTAAATAGAGTGAAGGGAGGCATCTCATTCATTCTGATGAAGCCGCTGAACCCGGAGGGAGGCGGGGACACTCATTTCATTGCCGTTTGCACCACTGTATACGGAGATCTCGCTAGCCAGCTATAACGCTCCACGTATTCTTCACCTCTATTTATGATCTCCCAGAGATGACTGCATGATAAAGGTTAAAGCACCAGCAGCCGGGGAGGACACTCTTGGTGAAAGAGTCCACAAATAGGAGTGGTGAGATCGTTATTGTTTAATTGTCTGGCCAGACACGCTTTTATAGGAAGCACAGTTTCACTTTATCAACGGATTTCTGGCTATCTAAATGGGACAGCTAAACAGCTCCTAAGCTCTCATTTATTGTGAAGAAAAAGTTCTTCTTTTTCCTAAAAGTGACTGTTCTATAGTTATACAAGGGAGAACTCTGTGTGCTATTAAGCTTCAGTAAACATCAGAAAAGTTACATTTTAACTATCACAGCATGTATTGCTAAAAATTACAAGTGGACACAGAGTATTATGTCATGTTACATGTTGTATCTAGTCTGTCTATAAATACAGTATTGAATCAGTACGTTGGCCGGCCGGTGGTACAAATTGTATATTATATACATGTTTTATGTGTTTTACTAAATAAATCTTAAGTTCTAATCTTTATGCGCTGTAACACCAGTTCCTTTGTTTCTTGATTGATTTTTTAATCTAATAGGGGTGAGTAGCCCTATGTTACTGGCAGCATATTGATTAGAGTGACAGAGCGCTTGATTTCATTTTTTTTGTTTAGTATACTGGTGGTCACTGGTCAGCAAAACTCTGCACTGTACTCCTCCTATATAATACTGCTGGTCCCCAGTCCCCACAATAAAGCAGTGTGAGCACAGATATATGCAGCACACTGAGCACAGTGACAGATATGGAGCGTTTTTCAGGCAGACAACGTATACTGGTGGTCACTGGTCAGCAAAACTCTGCACTGTACTCCTCCTATATAATTCTGCTGGTCCCCAGTCCCCACAATAAAGCAGTGTGAGCACAGATATATGCAGCACACTGAGCACAGATATGTAGCGTTTTTCAGGCAGACAACGTATACTGGTGGTCAATGGTCAGCAAAACTCTGCACTGTACTCCTCCTATATAATACTGCTGGTCCCCAGTCCCCACAATAAAGCAGTGTGAGCACAGATATATGCAGCACACTGAGCACAGATATGTAGCGTTTTTCAGGCAGACAACGTATACTGGTGGTCAATGGTCAGCAAAACTCTGCACTGTACTCCTCCTATATAATACTGCTGGTCCCCAGTCCCCACAATAAAGCAGTGTGAGCACAGATATATGCAGCACACTGAGCACAGATATGGAGCGTTTTTCAGGCAGACAACGTATACTGGTGGTCACTGGTCAGCAAAACTCTGCACTGTACTCCTCCTATATAATTCTGCTGGTCCCCAGTCCCCACAATAAAGCAGTGTGAGCACAGATATATGCAGCACACTGAGCACAGATATGGAGCGTTTTTCAGGCAGAGAACGTATACTGGTGGTCACTGGTCAGCAAAACTCTGCACTGTACTCCTCCTATATAATACTGCTGGTCCCCAGTCCCCACAATAAAGCAGTGTGAGCACAGATATATGCAGCACACTGAGCACAGATATGGAGCGTTTTTCAGGCAGACAACGTATAATACTGGTGGTCACTGGTCAGCAAAACTCTGCACTGTACTCCTCCTATAATACTGCTGGTCCCCAGAATAAAGATATGCAGCCCCCTGAAACAAAGTGAGAGGACGCCAGCCACGTCCTCTCACTATCATTTCCAATGCACGAGTGAAAAATGGCGGGGACGCGCGGCTCCTTATATAGAATCCGAATCTCGCGAGAATCCGACAGCGGGATGATGACGTTCGGGCGCGCTCGGGTTAACCGAGCCATACGGGAGAATCCGAGTATGCCTCGGACCCGTGTAAAATGGGTGAAGTTCGGGGGGGGTTCGGTTTCCGAGGAACCGAACCCGCTCATCTCTACTTTTAAATAGGGATGAGTGGGTTCAGTTCCCTGAGAACCGAACCCCCCTGAACTTCATGTCCCGAGCACGGATCCGAGCCCAGCTCGGGACTTCCCGCCAGACTCGGAAACCAGAACGAGGCAAAACGTCATCATCCCGCTGTCAGATTCTTGTGGGCTTTGGATCCTATATAAGCAGCCGTGTATTGTCGCCATTTTCACTCCGGACTTGGAGAGTGAGGGAGACAGACCTCTGTCTCTCTGTGGGTGGTGGCGTGGGGTTAGTGTGTGAAGTCACTGTGGTTTATCTGTGCTGTGTTAGGGGGTGCTGTCCCTGCTGTTCTGGCTGTCACTGGTGTTACTGCCAGGTGCTGCAGCTGTACATGTGTGTTGCTGTCCTGGCCGTCACTGTGTTGTACAGGGGGCAGGGCCTTTGTGAAATATAGGGGTGCTGATGTCTTAATAACCCTACACTGGCCCTGTCTGCTATAAAAGTTTGGGTGCAGTTAAAAATTAAAAGCACACTGTACCTGTATTCTGTGAAATATAGGGGCGCTGATGTCTTAATAACATAACACTGGCCCTGTATGTTGTATATATTCAGGGGTGCTGCTGCTGTTAAATTAACATTACACTGGTCCTGTATGCTGTAAGAATACAGGGGCGCTGTGAAAATAAAGGGGCACTGTTCTGTGTGCTGTAATAATAAAGGGGTGATGTACTGTGAAATGGAGAACAACAATTTGGAGAAAAAAATAGTGGAAGATCAGGAACCACTTCTAGTTCCTAGTACTAGTGCTGATGCTGCTGCTGCCACCAGTCATGACATTGACGATGTAATTCGATCAACGTTGTCTGCTAAGGCTGATGCCCAATGTCATAGAGGGCACGTAAAATCCAAGAAGCAAAAATAAATAATCAGAAAAAAAAAGAAATTATCTGATGAGAAACATAAAATAGGCAATATGCCATTCACTACACGAAGTGGCAAGGAAAGGCTAAGGCCTTGGACTATGTTCATGACTGGTGGCTCAGCTTCTCATGCTTAGCTTAGCCATCCAGCAACCTCATTACACCTCTTTTTTTTCTTTGCATCATGTGCTGTTTGGGGCCTAGTTTTTACTGTAAATCTTAGAGATGAGCGGGTTCGGTTCCTCGGAATCCGAACCCGCACGAACTTCATGTTTTTTTCACGGGTCCGAGCAGACTCGGATCCTCCCGCCTTGCTCGGTTAACCCGAGCGCGCCCGAACGTCATCATGACGCTGTCGGATTCTCGCGAGACTCGGATTCTATATAAGGAGCCGCGCGTCGCCGCCATTTTCACACGTGCATTGAGATTGATAGGGAGAGGACGTGGCTGGCGTCCTCTCCATTTAGATTAGGGTTGAGAGAGAGAGAGAGAGATTGACCTGAGGCTGTGATACTGTAGAAGAGAGTGCAGAGTTTAGTGACTGACGACCACAGTGACCACCAGACAGTGCAGTTGTTTGTTTTATTTAATATATCCGTTCTCTGCCTGAAAAAAACGATACACACAGTGACTCAGTCACATACCATATCTGTGTGCACTGCTCAGCCCAGTGTGCTGCATCAATGTATATATATATCTGACTGTGCTCAGCTCACACAGCTTATAATTGTGGGGGAGACTGGGGAGCACTGCAGTGCCAGTTATAGGTTATAGCAGGAGCCAGGAGTACATAATATTATATTAAAATTAAACAGTGCACACTTTTGCTGCAGGAGTGCCACTGCCAGTGTGACTAGTGACCAGTGACCTGACCACCAGTATATATAATATTAGTAGTATACTATCTCTTTATCAACCAGTCTATATTAGCAGCAGACACAGTACAGTGCGGTAGTTCACGGCTGTGGCTACCTCTGTGTCGGCACTCGGCAGCCCGTCCATAATTGTATATACCACCTAACCGTGGTTTTTTTTTCTTTCTTTATAGTCATACTAGTTACGAGTATACTATCTCTTTATCAACCAGTCTATATTAGCAGCAGACACAGTACAGTGCGGTAGTTCACGGCTGTGGCTACCTCTGTGTCGGCACTCGGCAGCCCGTCCATAATTGTATATACCACCTAACCGTGGTTTTTTTTTCTTTCTTTATACATACATACTAGTTACGAGTATACTATCTCTTTATCAACCAGTCTATATATTAGCAGCAGACACAGTACAGTGCGGTAGTTCACGGCTGTGGCTACCTCTGTGTCGGCACTCGGCAGCCCGTCCATAATTGTATATACCACCTAACCGTGGGTTTTTTTTCTTTCTTTATAGTCATACTAGTTACGAGTATACTATCTCTTTATCAACCAGTCTATATTAGCAGCAGACACAGTACAGTGCGGTAGTTCACGGCTGTGGCTACCTCTGTGTCGGCACTCGGCAGCCCGTCCATAATTGTATATACCACCTAACCGTGGTTTTTTTTTCTTTCTTTATACATACATACTAGTTACGAGTATACTATCTCTTTATCAACCAGTCTATATATTAGCAGCAGACACAGTACAGTGCGGTAGTTCACGGCTGTGGCTACCTCTGTGTCGGCACTCGGCAGCCCGTCCATAATTGTATATACCACCTAACCGTGGTTTTTTTTTCTTTCTTTATACATACATACTAGTTACGAGTATACTATCTCTTTATCAACCAGTCTATATATTAGCAGCAGACACAGTACAGTGCGGTAGTTCACGGCTGTGGCTACCTCTGTGTCGGCACTCGGCAGCCCGTCCATAATTGTATATACCACCTAACCGTGGTTTTTTTTTCTTTCTTTATAGTCATACTAGTTACGAGTATACTATCTCTTTATCAACCAGTCTATATTAGCAGCAGACACAGTACAGTGCGGTAGTTCACGGCTGTGGCTACCTCTGTGTCGGCACTCGGCAGCCCGTCCATAATTGTATATACCACCTAACCGTGGTTTTTTTTTCTTTCTTTATACATACATACTAGTTACGAGTATACTATCTCTTTATCAACCAGTCTATATTAGCAGCAGACACAGTACAGTGCGGTAGTTCACGGCTGTGGCTACCTCTGTGTCGGCACTCGGCAGCCCGTCCATAATTGTATATACCACCTAACCGTGGTTTTTTTTTCTTTCTTTATACATACATACTAGTTACGAGTATACTATCTCTTTATCAACCAGTCTATATATTAGCAGCAGACACAGTACAGTGCGGTAGTTCACGGCTGTGGCTACCTCTGTGTCGGCACTCGGCAGCCCGTCCATAATTGTATATACCACCTAACCGTGGTTTTTTTTCTTTCTTTATACATACATACTAGTTACGAGTATACTATCTCTTTATCAACCAGTCTATATATTAGCAGCAGACACAGTACAGTGCGGTAGTTCACGGCTGTGGCTACCTCTGTGTCGGCACTCGGCAGCCCGTCCATAATTGTATATACCACCTAACCGTGGTTTTTTTTTTCTTTCTTTATACATACATACTAGTTACGAGTATACTATCTCTTTATCAACCAGTCTATATATTAGCAGCAGACACAGTACAGTGCGGTAGTTCACGGCTGTGGCTACCTCTGTGTCGGCACTCGGCAGCCCGTCCATAATTGTATACTAGTATCCAATCCATCCATCTCCATTGTTTACCTGAGGTGCCTTTTAGTTGTGCCTATTAAAATATGGAGAACAAAAATGTTGAGGTTCCAAAATTAGGGAAAGATCAAGATCCACTTCCACCTCGTGCTGAAGCTGCTGCCACTAGTCATGGCCGAGACGATGAAATGCCAGCAACGTCGTCTGCCAAGGCCGATGCCCAATGTCATAGTACAGAGCATGTCAAATCCAAACACCAAATATCAGTAAAAAAAGGACTCCAAAACCTAAAATAAAATTGTCGGAGGAGAAGCGTAAACTTGCCAATATGCCATTTACCACACGGAGTGGCAAGGAACGGCTGAGGCCCTGGCCTATGTTCATGGCTAGTGGTTCAGCTTCACATGAGGATGGAAGCACTCAGCCTCTCGCTAGAAAAATGAAAAGACTAAAGCTGGCAAAAGCAGTAGCACCGCAAAGAACTGTGCGTTCTTCGAAATCCCAAATCCACAAGGAGAGTCCGACTCCAATTGTGTCGGTTGCGATGCCTGACCTTCCCAACACTGGACGTGAAGAGCATGCGCCTTCCACCATTTGCACGCCCCCTGCAAGTGATGGAAGGAGCACCCGCAGTCCAGTTCCTGATAGTCAGATTGAAGATGTCAGTGTTGAAGTACACCAGGATGAGGAGGATATGGGTGTTGCTGGCGCTGGGGAGGAAATTGACAAGGAGGATTCTGATGGTGAGGTGGTTTGTTTAAGTCAGGCACCCGGGGAGACACCTGTTGTCCGTGGTAGGAATATGGCCGTTGACATGCCTGGTGAAAATACCAAAAAAATCAGCTCTTCGGTGTGGAAGTATTTCACCAGAAATGCGGACAACAGGTGTCAAGCCGTGTGTTCCCTTTGTCAAGCTGTAATAAGTAGGGGTAAGGACGTTAACCACCTCGGAAAATCCTCCCTTATACGTCACCTGCAGCGCATTCATAATAAGTCAGTGACAAGTTCAAAAACTTTGGGTGACAGCGGAAGCAGTCCACTGACCAGTAAATCCCTTCCTCTTGTAACCAAGCTCACGCAAACCACCCCACCAACTCCCTCAGTGTCAATTTCCTCCTTCCCCAGGAATGCCAATAGTCCTGCAGGCAATGTCACTGGCAATTCTGACGAGTCCTCTCCTGCCTGGGATTCCTCTGATGCATCCTTGCGTGTAACGCCTACTGCTGCTGGCGCTGCTGTTGTTGCTGCTGGGAGTCGATGGTCATCCCAGAAGGGAAGTCGTAAGCACACTTTTACTACTTCCACCAAGCAATTGACTGTCCAACAGTCCTTTGCGAGGAAGATGAAATATCACAGCAGTCATCCTGTTGCAAAGCGGATAACTGAGGCCTTGACAACTATGTTGGTGTTAGACGTGCGTCCGGTATCCGCCGTTAGTTCACAGGGAACTAGACAATTTCTTGAGGTAGTGTGCCCCCGTTACCAAATACCATCTAGGTTCCACTTCTCTAGGCAGGCGATACCGAGAATGTACACGGACGTCAGAAAAAGACTCACCAGTGTCCTAAAAAATGCAGTTGTACCCAATGTCCACTTAACCACGGACATGTGGACAAGTGGAGCAGGGCAGGGTCAGGACTATATGACTGTGACAGCCCACTGGGTAGATGTATGGACTCCCGCCGCAAGAACAGCAGCGGCGGCACCAGTAGCAGCATCTCGCAAACGCCAACTCTTTCCTAGGCAGGCTACGCTTTGTATCACCGGTTTCCAGAATACGCACACAGCTGAAAACCTCTTACGGCAACTGAGGAAGATCATCGCGGAATGGCTTACCCCAATTGGACTCTCCTGTGGATTTGTGGCATCGGACAACGCCAGCAATATTGTGTGTGCATTAAATCTGGGCCAATTCCAGCACGTCCCATGTTTTGCACATACCTTGAATTTGGTGGTGCAGAATTTTTTAAAAAACGACAGGGGCGTGCAAGAGATGCTGTCGGTGGCCAGAAGAATTGCGGGACACTTTCGGCGTACAGGCACCACGTACAGAAAACTGGAGCACCACCAAAAACTACTGAACCTGCCCTGCCATCATCTGAAGCAAGAAGTGGTAACGAGGTGGAATTCAACCCTGTATATGCTTCAGCGGTTGGAGGAGCAGCAAAAGGCCATTCAAGCCTATACAATTGAGCACGATATAGGAGGTGGGATGCACCTGTCTCAAGCGCAGTGGAGAATGATTTCAACGTTGTGCAAGGTTCTGATGCCCTTTGAACTTGCCACACGTGAAGTCAGTTCAGACACTGCCAGCCTGAGTCAGGTCATTCCCCTCATCAGGCTTTTGCAGAAGAAGCTGGAGACATTGAAGGAGGAGCTAACACGGAGCGATTCCGCTAGGCATGTGGGACTTGTGGATGGAGCCCTTAATTCGCTTAGCAAGGATTCACGGGTGGTCAATCTGTTGAAATCAGAGCACTACATTTTGGCCACCGTGCTCGATCCTAGATTTAAAGCCTACCTTGGATCTCTCTTTCCGGCAGACACAAGTCTGCTGGGGTTCAAACACCTGCTGGTGAGTAAATTGTCAAGTCAAGCGGAACGCGACCTGTCAACAACATCTCCTCCTTCACATTCTCCCGCAACTGGGGGTGCGAGGAAAAGGCTCAGAATTCCGAGCCCACCCGCTGGCGGTGATGCAGGGCAGTCTGGAGCGACTGCTGATGCTGACATCTGGTCCGGACTGAAGGACCTGACAACGATTACGGACATGTCGTCTACTGTCACTGCATATGATTCTCTCCCCATTGAAAGAATGGTGGAGGATTATATGAGTGACCGCATCCAAGTAGGCACGTCACACAGTCCGTACTTATACTGGCAGGAAAAAGAGGCAATTTGGAGGCCCTTGCACAAACTGGCTTTATTCTACCTAAGTTGCCCTCCCACAAGTGTGTACTCCGAAAGAGTGTTTAGTGCCGCCGCTCACCTTGTCAGCAATCGGCGTACGAGGTTACATCCAGAAAATGTGGAGAAGATGATGTTCATTAAAATGAATTATAATCAATTCCTCCGTGGAGACATTGACCAGCAGCAATTGCCTCCACAAAGTACACAGGGAGCTGAGATGGTGGATTCCAGTGGGGACGAATTGATAATCTGTGAGGAGGGGGATGTACACGGTGATATATCGGAGGATGATGATGAGGTGGACATCTTGCCTCTGTAGAGCCAGTTTGTGCAAGGAGAGATTAATTGCTTCTTTTTTGGTGGGGGTCCAAACCAACCCGTCATATCAGTCACAGTCGTGTGGCAGACCCTGTCACTGCGTATTTCGTGGTGGTCAGCGCGCTCTAAAGGGTGTGCGAGGGATTGGATTGATTGGAGAGGTGGATGGTGGTGTGTGAAGTGATGTGTTCTCTGTGTATCTATTTGTAGGGGATGTGGTAATGATCACTCGATGTAAATGAAATATAGGATTTTATTTGGATGTAATAGGATTAATATTCCATAGTCAATAATGAATGTCCCAGGTTGGTTCACCACTTATCAGGTGTGTCTTGCAGACTACCCTTTCTCTGAGTATACCCTCCTATTGGTATACTGATGGAGCTACAGCTCAGGTAAATGTTAGGTATGCCCTAGGGGCCACCTTTACCATAGGTGTGGATAGTCCTATGTATCCTCTGATGCTGTGTCTATTGTTAGGTTTGTGGTTAAGTTTATGGTGTGACTAGTGCGGCGTCCCGCCTGTCAGACCCTTCCGTGTGTGGCAACGAGTGGCGTGGTCATATACTGTGTAATGAAACTTACCGCCGGGGGCAGGTGCTACCTGCCGCCGGTGACCAGTTCTTAGCCGTCCTCAAGCCTGTGTTCCTCGATGTATCCTCTCTGGGTGTCCTCCGTGTCTCAGAAGCCGCGCACCTTGTCTGTAAATGCCGGTCTCCTAAACTCCCGTCCCGTCCTCTGACTTCCTGGTTCGCGCGTCACGTGCCGGGTCACGTGAGCGCGATGTGTGCGGAAGCGTCTCCTTCTCCAGCCGGAGAGAGGAGAATGTATGTGGCAATGTCGGTAGTAAAGTCTGTGGGTCCCAACGCGTTTCAGCACTGATGCCTTTTTCTAGGGTTACCCATATGGTGTTCAGTGGCTTATTTATGCTGTGATCGCTTTCCTGATTGGTCCTTCCTCGGTGTCCCAATCTCTATTCTGATTGGGAGGCGGACATGTCAATCATCCAGATTAGGTGTCAGTGATTGGATGTGTGACTGTTTTGATTGTGTACATGAATTGGGTGTTAATCGGATATCCTTTACATAGGAAACCTTGTATTTATGTTGATGTGTGTTAACCTGCATGGTGGAAGAAGGTTGTGTACCAAAAAATGTACTGTTGGAGGGGAGATACTGAATGTTTTTTGTTGTGATATAAAGAAATTGTCACCGTTAGTGATACTGTGAATATTTTCTATATTGTGATAGAAGGAATTGTCACAGTTAATGGTACTGTGAACATGAATGGATATTTGTTAATATAATGCATGTGTGTTGTTATTGTGTGGTCGTAATTGTCACAGTTAATGGTACTGTGAACATGGTTGGATATTTGTTAATATATTGCATGTGTGTTGTTATTGTGTGGCCGTATATGTCCTTTACTGATGATTGCGGACCAGGGTGATATGGTGGTATGTGTCGATGACTGGCCCATATTGGGGAGGGAAGTGGTGCAGAAGGTCTCAAATGGGGGGATGTGGGATCAGCTTGTACTAAATGGCTGTTGCTGATTCTAGTAAATTGTTCTGGTGCGTGTATTGTATGCTGCACCAAAAGTGTCAGCAGTACCTAGCTAGATTTTGTTAATATGAACATTGAGGATGAGCGAGTGTGGGGGGGGGGATGAAAGGGCAGGTGGGGATAGGATTGCAGGTACATTATTTTTGCTGTAGCTGTGATTTACATGGCAGTGGTCGTGTTGTACTCTATATTAAGGCCTCGTGGTGCGAGTGTCTTTAGATTGAAGATCCACCTGAGTTCTTCTCTATTGATTTTTTTCACATAATCCCCCCCTCGCCAGTTGTTAGTAACCTGTTGTATTGCTATGAATTGTATTTTGGATGGGTCCTGCATGTGTGTCTCCTTGAAATGTTGTGAGACGCTGTGTTGTTCATAGCCTTTCTTTATGTTGTGGATGTGTTCAGAGATCCTGATCTTAAGTGTTCTAATGGTACGCCCGACATATTGTAGTCCGCACGGGCATGTGATCAGATATATAACCCCTTTTGTGTGGCAGGAGATTTCTTCCCTAATGGTGTATTTCTGACCTGTGGTGTTCGATGTGAACTCAGTGGTTCCTTTAGTTGATCTTGAGTTGGATGTTCTACAACCTAGACATGATCCACAATAATGGAATCCCTGCCTCTTCCCTGTGCCGTGTAATTTTGTCTGTTGTGGTCTGGTTGGTGGAATGTGGTTGTGTACAAGTTTGTCCTTGAGATCTGGGGCTTTCTTGTATACTATTTTGGGTTGTGAGGGTAGTATTCTTGCTAGGGTTTCATCTTGCATAAGGATCGTCCAGTGTTTTAATATACTCTGTTTTATTTGACCTGCTCCAGTGTTGTATTGTGTAACAAAATAGATGTCCTTATTGTTTTGTTTTTCGTCCCTTTCTTTGTATTTAAGAAGATCTTTCCTGTCTGTGTTTTCCAATTTTTTGTAAGCTTTGTGTACAATTTCTTTATCATAATTTTTGTCTATAAATTTTTGTTTGAGGTCTAGTCCCTGTGTACGGTAGTCTTCTATTTGTGTGCAGTTTCTTCTTAGTCGTGTAAATTGTCCTGTCGGGATGCTTTGGAGCCAATTCGGGTGGTGGCCACTTGTGGATAAAATGTAGCTGTTGACGTCCACCTGTTTGTGATGTGTGCGGGTGTGGATCTGATTGTCCTTGATGTAAATGTCTAAGTCAAGGAAAACTGCTTGTGTCTTGCTGTGCTTAGTGGTGAATTGTAAATTTCTATCGTTGTTGCTGATGTATAGTAGGAATGTATTTAGGTCATGTTCTGTCCCTTTCCATACAAGTATGATATCGTCAATGTATCTGCGCCAGAGGACCAGGTTCGCCCCAAAGTCATGCCCCTTCCAGATGTGATCCTCCTCCCACTTGCTCATGAAAAGATTCGCATAACTTGGTGCGAACCTGGTCCCCATGGCGGTCCCTGTCTGTTGTTTGTAATATTCGTCCTCAAACCATGTATAGTTATGCTCCAATATGAATTGTATTGCCCTGATTATGAAGTCAGTCTGTGCCAATGGTATTGTGGCATCTTGTGACAGAAAGTGTTTGGAACTGTCAGTCCCTTGGTCATGTTTTATGATGGTATAGAGGGATGTTACGTCACTGGTCACTAGTATCATGTCATCTGCCCAGGTTATATCTTGAAGTAATTGAAGTATATGGGTGGTGTCTCTGAGGTATGATTTTTGTCTAACTACATGTGGTTGGAGGAATGAGTCTATATATCTGGATAGGTTGGAGGTAAGGGAATTGATCCCTGATATGATGGGTCTTCCTGGCGGGTGTTCCAAATCTTTGTGTATTTTGGGAAGATAATAAAATACCGGTATTACTGGGTTGGTTGGTGTGAGAAAATCAAATTCCTTTCTGTTGATGATTCCTGTGGATAAACCTTCGTTTAATAGTGATTGTAGCTGCCGTTGATAATCTTGTGTTGGGTCCCCTTTCAGTTTGATGTAGGTATGTGTATCCCCAAGTAAGCGTAATGATTCTAGGATGTAGTCACTTTTGTCAAGTAGCACTATACCTCCCCCCTTGTCTGCTGGTTTGATGATTAATGTTTTTAAGCCCTTTAGTTCTTCCATTGCCTGTATTTCTCCCTTATCTAGGTTGAGACGTTGTTTGTGAGTCTTGTTGATTTTCTCTAGGTCATTTGTTACTAATTTTTCAAATGTGTTGATTAAGTGTCCCTTTATGTGTTGTGGGTAAAAGGTCGATTGTGGTTTGCATTCAGTATGTTTGAATGCTGAGGTTTCGGTAACAGGTCGGTGTTGTAAGTGGGTCTGTGCGAAGAACTTTTTTAGGGTGATTTTCCTAGTAAATGCTTGTATGTCCATATAGGTTTCGAACTTGTTCATTTTTTTAGTAGGGGCAAACTTGAGGCCTTTGTTTAGTAATTTCTTATGTTGATCTCCTAATGGGAAGCTGCTTAAGTTAAATACTCCTTCAGTCAGCGGGGTTTTCTCAGGGCCCTTGGTGGTCTTATTCTTTTGGCCTCCCCTGCACCCCCTTCTATTTCTAGTGTTTTTCTTTTGTTGTTTTGTTTCTTTGTTACGGGTGTGCGGCAGGCTGCAATGCCTGCCTCCAGATCTAAAAAATCTATGTCCCAATTTTCTCCGTTTTGGGTGGTGGTGTTGGGTGCTGTCACTGCATATGATTCTCTCCCCATTGAAAGAATGGTGGAGGATTATATGAGTGACCGCATCCAAGTAGGCACGTCACACAGTCCGTACTTATACTGGCAGGAAAAAGAGGCAATTTGGAGGCCCTTGCACAAACTGGCTTTATTCTACCTAAGTTGCCCTCCCACAAGTGTGTACTCCGAAAGAGTGTTTAGTGCCGCCGCTCACCTTGTCAGCAATCGGCGTACGAGGTTACATCCAGAAAATGTGGAGAAGATGATGTTCATTAAAATGAATTATAATCAATTCCTCCGTGGAGACATTGACCAGCAGCAATTGCCTCCACAAAGTACACAGGGAGCTGAGATGGTGGATTCCAGTGGGGACGAATTGATAATCTGTGAGGAGGGGGATGTACACGGTGATATATCGGAGGATGATGATGAGGTGGACATCTTGCCTCTGTAGAGCCAGTTTGTGCAAGGAGAGATTAATTGCTTCTTTTTTGGTGGGGGTCCAAACCAACCCGTCATATCAGTCACAGTCGTGTGGCAGACCCTGTCACTGAAATGATGGGTTGGTTAAAGTGTGCATGTCCTGTTTATACAACATAAGGGTGGGTGGGAGGGCCCAAGGACAATTCCATCTTGCACCTCTTTTTTCTTTTCTTTTTCTTTGCGTCATGTGCTGTTTGGGGAGGGTTTTTTGGAAGGGACATCCTGCGTGACACTGCAGTGCCACTCCTAGATGGGCCCGGTGTTTGTGTCGGCCACTAGGGTCGCTTATCTTACTCACACAGCTACCTCATTGCGCCTCTTTTTTTTTTTTTTGCGTCATGTGCTGTTTGGGGAGGGTTTTTTGGAAGGGACATCCTGCGTGACACTGCAGTGACACTCCTAGATGGGCCCGGTGTTTGTGTCGGCCACTAGGGTCGCTTATCTTACTCACACAGCTACCTCATTGCGCCTCTTTTTTTCTTTGCGTCATGTGCTGTTTGGGGAGGGTTTTTTGGAAGGGACATCCTGCGTGACACTGCAGTGCCACTCCTAGATGGGCCCGGTGTTTGTGTCGGCCACTAGGGTCGCTAATCTTACTCACACAGCTACCTCATTGCGCCTCTTTTTTTCTTTGCATCATGTGCTGTTTGGGGAGGGTTTTTTGGAAGGGCCATCCTGCGTGACACTGCAGTGCCACTCCTAGATGGGCCCGGTGTTTGTGTCGGCCACTAGGGTCGCTTATCTTACTCACACAGCGACCTCGGTGCAAATTTTAGGACTAAAAATAATATTGTGAGGTGTGAGGTATTCAGAATAGACTGAAAATGAGTGGAAATTATGGTTTTTGAGGTTAATAATACTTTGGGATCAAAATGACCGCCAAATTCTCTGATTTAAGCTGTTTTTTAGGTTTTTTGGAAAAAAACACCCGAATCCAAAACACACCCGAATCCGACAAAAAAAATTCGGTGAGGTTTTGCCAAAACGCGGTCGAACCCAAAACACGGCCGCGGAACCGAACCCAAAACCAAAACACAAAACCCGAAAAATTTCCGGCGCTCATCTCTAGTAAATCTGCCATCCTGTCTGTCACTGCAGTGCCACTCCTAGATGGGCCAGGTGTTTGTGCCACACACTTGTCTCACTTAGCAAAGTCATCCAGCTACCTCATTGCACTTCTTTTTTTTTTTTCTTTGCATGATGTGCTGTTTGGGGCCTATTTCTTTTTAAACCTGCCATCCTCTCTGACACTGCAGTGCCACTCCTAGATGGGCCAAGTGTTTGTGCCGCACCGTTGTGACGCTTAGCTTAGCCATCCAGTTACCTCATTGCACCTCTTTTTCTTCTTTGCATGATGTGCTGTTTGGGGCCTATTTTTTCTCTCTGCCATCCTGTCTGACACTGCAGTGCTACTCCTAGATGGGCAAGATGTTTGTGCCACACATTTGTGTCGCTTAGCAAAGTCATCCAGCTACCTCATTGCACTGTCATCCAGATACAAAACCAAAACCTGAAAGGCTAGTTTTTGCAAAACAAATCCAGATCCAAAACACGAGCGAGGATCCAGATCCAAAACACAAAACATGAAAAGTGCCCGCCGCACTTCTCTACTTTTAAATAGAGATGTGCACGGACCGCTATGTTTTTTTATTTGGTTTTGCTAAAACCTAGTGTTTTTGTTTTCTGGTTTTGTCAAAATCCCCATCACGTGTTTTGGTTTTAGATCTGGATTTTTTCTTAAAATTGCTGAAAACAGCTAAAATCATGTAATTTGGGCCTGTTTTTTCCCCTGTAGTATAATTAACCTCAAGAACATCAATTTCCAGTCATATTTGACCACCTCACAGCTCACAAAATTGTTACCAATTTTGGGCAAAGACTGGCTGGCTAAACAAAGTGACAGAGCAACGACACAAATGGCAGTTTAAAAGAATATTCCACATCTATGAAATATTGCGGCACAGCAGCGGCAGACAGGATGGCAGTTTAATAAACTTTATGACAACATAGAAAGATTTTTTCAAAACAAGAGGCTCCAGGGATGTACTAATTTAGAAAATTTTAATTAATGGCGAAAGATTCAACAAGGGTAGAAAGAGAAAAGTCAAGAAAATAAATAGTTGCACCGCAGAGCTGCAAGCTCCAAATCTGCCTATCTTACACTAACAAATATTAGGAATAGGAAAGGTGAGTGGTCCCTTTCCCGGCGCTACAAATCAATGAACTCCTTATAGTTAGGGAAGTGCACAAGCCCAAATCTCAGGTTTTGGACTCTTGTTTTGGATCTGTATCTCCTTCGTGTTTTGGAACTGTATTTGTTTTGCCAAAACCTCCCTTGCGAGTTTTGGATCTGTATTTGTTGTGGATCTGTATCTATTCCAACAGTATTATTAACCACAATAACATTAATTTCCACTAATTTCCAGTCAATTTTGACGACCTCACAGCTCACAATATTGTTTCCATCCGGTTTAGTACAAAAGGTTGCACCGAGGTAGCTGGATGACTAAGCTAAGTGACAGCAGTGGGCAGCACAAACATGTGGCACTTAAACTTCCAACATGGCACATCTAGGAAACAGAATGGCACTGCAGTGGCAGACAGGGTGGCAGTTTAATAAACTATACAAATGTATGTCATCTACACAAGTAGACAGTCAGCAATGCTACAAACAGCACATAATGCAAAGAAAAGAGGTGCAAGATGGAACTGTCCTTGGGCCCTCCCACCTACTAGGAATAGTAGTCTAACACCGCGGTTCAATTTCACCAACAGTGTCACACAATACATGAATGAGTAGGAAATAAGATATATTACTGTGGTACCACCTTTACCCACAGGGTCACACAATACGTGTATGAGTCAGAGATAATAATCTAACGCTACAGTTTAATTTCACCAACAGTGCTCCACAATACATGTATGAGTAGGAAATAAAATATATTACTGTGGTACCACCTTAAGCAACAGCGTCACACAATACGTGTGAGCATCAAAAATAGGATTTTAATTACCTACCGGTAAATCTTTTTTTTGTAGTCCGTAGAGGATGCTGGGGTCCACATTAGTACCATGGAGTATAGACTGGTCCACTAGGAGCCACTGGCACTTTAAGAGTTTGAGAGTGTGGACTGGTTCCTCCCTCTATGCCCCTCCTACCAGGCTCAGTCTAGAAACTGTGCCTGAGGAGACGGACAACTTCGAGAGAAGGATTTTACCCTGATAGTGGCGAGATTCACACCAGCTCACACATACAAGGCAAACCAAGCTAACCAGCTTAAAACATCAGCAACAGCTGAACAATATTACTTAACCAAGTAACAAAACAGTACTTAACCAAGAAATAAGCAGTACTGAACAAGGTAACCACTGCAGGATCACGAAGCGCTGGGCGGGCACCCAGCATCCTCTACGGACTACGAGAAAAGGATTTACCGGTAGGTAATTAAAATCCTATTTTCTCTTACGTCCTAGAGGATGCTGGGGTCCACATTAGTACCATGGGGATGTACCAACGCTCCCAGAACGGGAGGGAGAGCGCGGAGGATTCTGCAGAACTGATTTACCAAACTTCAGGTCCCTAGCGGCCAAAGTATCGAACTTGTAGAACTGTAAAGCCGAGACACACCGGGCAGCCACCCAGGAAGAACCCACCTTGCGAGTAGAGTGGGCCTTAACAGACGTAGGACACGGCAATCCTGCCGTAGAATACGCATGCTGGATAGTGAACCTGATCCAGCGAGAGATTGTCTGCTTAGAAGCAGGACACCCAAGTTTCTTGCGATCATACAGGACAAACAGAGAGCCCGATTTCCTGTGACGAGCAGTCCTCTTCACATGGATTTTAAGAGCCCTTACAACATTCAAGGACTTTGATGAAATTGAGGAGTCAGTAGCCACTGGCACCACAATAGGTTGGTTGATATGAAATGCCGACACAACCTTCGGAAGGAACAGCTGACGTGTCCTGAGCTCAGCTCTATCTTCATGGAAGATCACGTAGGGGCTCTTACAAGACAAAGTCCCCAACTCCGACACACGTCTAGCAGAAGCTAAGGCCAACAAAGTGACAGCCTTACACGTGAGAAATTTGACCTCAACCTCCGGTAGAGGTTCGAACCAATCTGATTGGAGGAACTGTAACACCACGTTAAGATCCCAGGGCGCCGTAGGCGATACAAAGGGAGGCTGGATGTGCAGAATCCCTTTCAGAAAGGTCTGAACCTCAGGGAGGAAAGCCAACTGATTCTGGAAGAAAATGGATAGGGCCGAAATCTGGACCTTTATGGATCCCAACCTCAGCCCCATATCCACACCTGCTTGCAGGAAGAGGAGAAACCGTCCCAGTTGAAACTCCACCGCAGGAAACTTCTTGGACTCACACCAAGATACATTTTTTTTCCAAATACGATGGTAATGTTTAGACGTTACTCCTTTCCTAGCCTGTATCAGGGTAGGAATAACCTTGTTCGGAATGCCCTTCCGAGCTAATATCTGGCGTTCAACCTCCATGTTGTCAAAGGTAGCCGCGGTAAGTCTTGATAAGCGAATGGCACCTGCTGCAGCAGGTCCTCCCAAAGAGGAAGAGGCCTCGGCTCTTCTAGCAGTAGATCCAGGAGATCTGCGTACTAAGCCCTTCTTGGCCAGTCCGGAGCAATGAGGATCGCCTGAACTCTTGTTCTCCTTACGAGTTTTAGAACTCTTGGAATGAGTGGAAGTAGAGGAAACACGTACACCGACTGGAACACCCACGGAGTCACTAGGGCGTCAACCGCCACGGCTTGCGGGTCCTTCGACCTTGAACAATACCGCCAAAGCTTCTTGTTGAGACGAGAGGCCATCTTGTCTATTTGAGGTACACCCCAAAGATCTGTTACCTCCATGAACACCTACGGATGGAGTCCCCACTCTCCTGGATGGAGATCGTGTCTGCTGAGGAAGTCCGCTTCCCAGTTGTCTACTCCCGGATGTCACGATCCGGGTATCTGGACGCCATTTCTTACCCATCAGATGCCTCCTAAGGCTGGCTCAGCGCTCCAGGACCAGATCCCATCTGTTATCCTAATGTTCACATTTCTGCATCCTCTCCTGTCTCTCTGAGACGCTGTCACAGTAACGCCTTATTACATCTGGCATGGCGTCTCCCGCGGCCTCCGCCGCCGTCCCTGAGCTTCTGCATGCAGAGTGTCAGAGTGGCGATTACGTCAGCCGCGGCATCCGCTGTGTCCGCGTGGTTGGATGTGCACTTGTCAGCCTGGCGTCTCCTGTCTCCAGTGGCCGGCGCCGCCATTACTGTTTTCATTACCACATGGATTACAAACCAAACTTCCCTCCAAGTGTCTGCATGGGCGCAGCCATCTTGGATTCTATCAGCTGATCATTTCCTCCAATCTGTTGTCAGTATTTTTAATCTGCATAATTGCCAAGCCAATCCCTTCCTTGCTGCAGGTATAAATACACTGTGCCTGAGCAAGGAAGGCGTCAGTGCTTTGGTTGTCAAACCTAGTTCCTGTTTGTCTCTCTCCTGTGATTGTCTTCCAGGTTCCAGCTCCTGTCTCAAGACTTCCACCATAGAGACCCGCACCAGCATTCCACCTGCGGTGTAGCCTGACTCTCCAATCCATTGTGGATTCATCTGTTTCCAGCTACAACATTACCTGCTTCCAGCTCAGCTTCCAGCAGAGTACAGCTTCCCTTAAAGGGCCGGTGTCCTTTCTACACTTTACCACTCTCCACCGGTATTATTATTTCTCCGCTCTCAAGTTCTACATTTCAGTTCATATTTCATCGCTCCCAAGTTCATTTATTATTTAACTGGTTCCAGCCAGTATCCACTCCGTGCTAACAACAGTCTGGTTCCAGCCAGTATCCACAGCAGCTGTTTTATCTTCAGCAACCCAGCTTTTCCTGGAACACCAGCTGGCACAATCCTGGGTTATCTCCATTGCTACAGTCGGGCCTGGTAAGGACTTTCCATCTAGAAGATCATAAGAACTATCTCACACTACCAGTGCCCTGTGGCTCCTGCCATCCTGTAGTACCCAGGAACTGTATTTATTATTTGCTGACTTTTACGTTTTCTTTTACTGCTGCTGTGTTGCGGAGTTGTCATAATAAACATCATTGACTTTTATCCAAGTTGTCGTGGTCACGCCTTCGGGCAGTTATTATTTATGTTACTTACATGTCCAGGGGTCTGATACAACCTCCCAGGTTCCGGTACATCTCAGCCCCTACAACTGAGGCTGCCTCCCGTCAGCTCAGGCCCTCAGTTGTGACAGTAAGCACTGACCTAATGAATCCAGCCGGAGACCAGGATCAAGCGGCCAGGCCGATGCAAGAACTGGCAGCCCGACTAGAACATCAGGAGGCTGCACAGGGCCACATCATCCGCTGTCTCCAGGATCTCTCTACTCGGCTGGATGGGATTCAGACAACTCTCCGTGGATCAGGCGCGTCTGGTGCGTCAACCACAGTGACTCCAGCTATAACCCCACCCACCTTACCCATTTCTGCTCCACGTCTTCATCTTCCAACGCCAGCAAAATTTGACGGATCTCCAAGATTCTGCAGGGGATTTCTCAACCAGTGTGAGATTCAGTTTGAGCTACAACCTGGCAATTTTCCCAGTGACCGTACAAAAATTGCCTACATTATTTCTCTTCTCAGTGGCTCAGCCCTTGATTGGGCATCACCGTTATGGGAGAGGTCCGACACCCTGCTATCTTCCTACACTGCCTTCGTGTCAACATTCAGGCGCATCTTCGACGAGCCAGGCCGGGTAACCTCAGCTTCATCCGAGATTCTCCGTTTACGCCAGGGGTCACGTACTGTAGGACAATATCTGATACAGTTCCAGATCCTGGCGTCCGAACTGGCATGGAACGACGAGGCCCTGTATGCTGCATTCTGGCATGGCTTATCTGAGCGTATTAAAGATGAGTTAGCTACCAGAGACTTACCTTCTAAGTTAGATGAGCTAATCTCACTCTGCACGAAAGTTGATTTACGTTTCAGAGAGAGAGCAACTGAGCGTGGAAGATCATCTGCTCCAAAATCTTCTGCTCCTCCTCCTCGTCAACTGTCACCATCTAAAGATGAGCCCATGCAACTTGGCCGTTCCCGTTTAACTCCTGCTGAGCGCCGAAGACGTCTCTCCGAGTTTCTCTGTCTCTATTGTGCAGCTCCGTCTCACACCATTAATGCCTGTCCCAAACGTCCGGGAAACTCCAAATCCTAGCTCGCCAAGGAGAGGGCCGGCTAGGAGTAATGATCTCCTCTCCATCTTCTCAAGATTGTAATCTCCCAGTCTCGCTTCAAGTTGCTCAACGTTATCGGAACGTCATTGCCCTCCTTGATTCCGGAGCAGCTGGGAACTTTATTACCGAAGCCTATGGTAAACGGTGGTCCCTACCCACCGAGAGACTTCCTTCGTCCATTTCTTTAACTGCCGTGGATGGCAACAAAATTTTTGATGCAGTTATTTCTTTAAGGACTCTACCAGTTCGTCTGAGAGTGGGAGTTCTTCATTCCGAACTTATTTCTTTTTTAGTGATTCCAAGAGCCACACATCCTGTGGTCCTGGGCCTTCCATGGCTCCGTCTTCACAATCCTACAATTGATTGGACGACTACGCAAATCCTGGCATGGGGTTCCTCCTGTGCTGAGACATGTTTGTTTAAAGTATTGCCTGTCTGTTCTTCCTCCCCCAGGTCGTCTGATGTTCCACCTCCTCCATATCAAGATTTCACGGATGTGTTCAGTAAAGCTTCTGCTGATATCCTTCCTCCTCATAGAGAATGGGACTGTCCGATTGATCTCGTTCCAGGGAAGGTTCCACCTCGAGGCCGAACTTATCCGTTGTCTCTGCCTGAGACGCATTCTATGGAGGAATATATTAAAGAGAACCTAGCAAAGGGGTTCATTCGACCTTCTTCTTCTCCAGCCGGCGCAGGCTTCTTTTTTGTAAAAAAGAAAGATGGTGGTCTGCGGCCGTGCATCGACTACAGAGGTTTGAACGACATTACCATCAAGAACCGTTATCCTTTACCCCTGATTACTGAGCTCTTTGACAGAGTTAGCGGAGCTACCATCTTTACAAAGCTGGACTTGCGAGGTGCATACAATCTCATCCGGATCCGTGAGGGTGACGAGTGGAAGACCGCATTTAACACCCGTGACGGACATTATGAGTACCTCGTCATGCCCTTCGGATTGAGCAATGCTCCAGCTGTCTTCCAGCATTTCGTCAATGAGATCTTCAGAGACATTCTATACCGTCATGTCGTGGTCTATCTAGATCAGTGGTTCTCAAACTCGGTCCTCAGGACCCCACACAGTGCATGTTTTGCAGGTAACCCAGCAAGTGCACAGGTGTATTAATTACTCACTGGCACATTTTAAAAGGTCCACAGGTGGAGCTAATTATTTCACTTGTGATTCTGTGAGGAGATCTGGAAAACATGCACTGTGTGGGGTCCTGAGGACCGAGTTTGAGAACCTGTGATCTAGATGATATCCTCATTTTTGCCAACAATTTAGAGGAACATCGTTTTTGGGTAAAGGAGGTTCTGTCCCGTCTCCGTGTCAATCATCTCTATTGCAAATTAGAGAAATGCGTCTTTGAAGTCAAGTCCATTCCGTTTCTAGGGTACATTGTGTCCGGTTCCGGACTAGAGATGGATCCTGAGAAACTACAAGCAATCCAAAATTGGCCGGTACCCTTAACCCTCAAAGGGGTCCAGAGGTTCTTAGGGTTCGCCAACTATTACCGAAAGTTTATACGAGACTTTTCCACCATTGTGGCGCCTATTACTGCTTTCACTAAGAAGGGTGCTAACCCGTCCAAGTGGTCTGAAGAAGCCATGCAAGCATTTCATCTTTTAAAACAAAGGTTCATCTCTGCGCCTGTTCTGAAACAGCCTGACATCGACTCTCCTTTCATCTTAGAGGTGGATGCCTCCTCCGTTGGAGTAGGAGCGGTGTTATCTCAGAGGGCTAAAGATGGCCATTTACACCCTTGCAGTTTCTTCTCCCGGAAGTTCTCCCCAGCTGAGCGCAACTATGCCATTGGCGACCAGGAGTTGCTAGCCATCAAGCTCGCTCTAGAAGAGTGGAGGTATCTGTTGGAGGGAGCTTCTCATTCAATCACCATACTTACAGACCACAAGAACCTTTTATACCTGAAGGGCGCACAATGTCTCAACCCTCGTCAGGCCAGATGGGCACTTTTCTTTTCCAGGTTCGACTTTAAACTCCAGTTCTGTCCGGGCTCTCAGAATCGCAAGGCCGATGCCCTTTCCCGCTCATGGGAGCAAGAAAATGAGTCAGAGTCTTCAGACAAGCATCCTATTATAAATCCGTTGGCGTTCTCCACGGTAGGGATGGACTCTACGCCCCCATCAGGGAAAAGTTTTGTGAAGCCGATGCTAAGGAAGAAGCTCATGCATTGGGCCCATGCTTCCCGTTTTGCCGGACATACAGGTATCCAAAAAACCCTGGAGTTTATCTCTAGGTCCTATTGGTGGCCAACTCTGAAAAAGGACGTCTTAGAGTTTATTGTATCTTGCCCAAAGTGTGCCCAACATAAAGTATCCCGCCAGTCGCCTGCGGGGCAACTGGTTCCACTATCCGTTCCCCGTCGACCATGGACCCACTTGTCGATGGATTTCATTACAGACTTACCCATGTGCAACAAGTTCAATACCATCTGGGTGGTAGTTGACCGGTTCACCAAGATGGCACACTTCATTCCTCTCACCGGTCTTCCGTCAGCTTCCAAGTTGGCTCAAGTATTCATACAAGAGATCTTCCGACTCCACGGTCTTCCTGAAGAAATTATCTCAGATCGAGGAGTTCAATTCACAGCCAAATTCTGGCGAAGTTTATGTCAAGTCCTCCAAGTCAAGCTAAAGTTTTCCACGGCTTACCATCCTCAGACCAATGGTCAAACCGAGAGGGTGAATCAGGACTTGGAGGCTTTCCTCCGCATCTATGTGTCCTCCTCTCAAGATGACTGGGTTCAATTACTTCCCTGGGCCGAGTTCTGTCATAACAACCAGTATCATTCTTCATCTGCTTCAACACCATTCTTCACTAACTTTGGATTCCACCCTAAAGTCCCTGAGTTCCAACCGCTTCCAGCAACTTCTGTTCCCGCAGTGGATATCACCTTGCATCAGTTTGCCAATATCTGGAAGAGCGTACGATCAGCTCTGCTCAAGGCATCGTTCAGGTACAAGAAGTTTGCGGATAAGAAGCGTCGAGCAGTTCCTGCTCTCAAGGTGGGTGATCGGGTATGGTTATCCACGAAGAATTTGAGGTTAAGAGTTCCCAGTATGAAGTTTGCACCTCGCTATATCGGTCCTTTCAAGATTGAACAAGTCATCAATCCTGTTGCTTACAGACTTCAGTTGCCTCCCTTCTTAAAAATACCCAGGACATTCCATGTTTCCCTGTTGAAACCGCTGATCTTGAATCGGTTTCATTCCTCACTTCCTCCAACTCCGAAAGTCCAAACTCAACGAGGCGTTGAGTATGAAGTGGCCAAGATCCTGGACTCACGTCACCGTTACGGTCAACTACAGTATCTTATTGACTGGAAGGGTTACGGCCCTGAGGAACGTTCATGGACCAATGCTTCTGATGTCCATGCTCCTGCCTTGGTCCGGAGATTCCATTCCAAGTTTCCTCAAAAGCCAAAGAAGTGTCCTGGGGCCACTCCTAAAGGGGGGGGTGCTGTCACGATCCGGGTATCTGGACGCCATTTCTTACCCATCAGATGCCTCCTAAGGCTGGCTCAGCGCTCCAGGACCGGATCCCATCTGTTATCCTAATGTTCACATTTCTGCATCCTCTCCTGTCTCTCTGAGACGCTGTCACAGTAACGCCTTATTACATCTGGCATGGCGTCTCCGCGGCCTCCGCCGCCGTCCCTGAGCTTCTGCATGCAGAGTGTCAGAGTGGCGATTACGTCAGCCGCGGCCTCCGCTGTGTCCGCGTGGTTGGATGTGCACTTGTCAGCCTGGCGTCTCCTGTCTCCAGTGGCCGGCGCCGCCATTACTGTTTTCATTACCACATGGATTACAAACCAAACTTCCCTCCAAGTGTCTGCATGGGCGCAGCCATCTTGGATTCTATCAGCTGATCATTTCCTCCAATCTGTTGTCAGTATTTTTAATCTGCATAATTGCCAAGCCAATCCCTTCCTTGCTGCAGGTATAAATACACTGTGCCTGAGCAAGGAAGGCGTCAGTGCTTTGGTTGTCAAACCTAGTTCCTGTTTGTCTCTCTCCTGTGATTGTCTTCCAGGTTCCAGCTCCTGTCTCAAGACTTCCACCATAGAGACCCGCACCAGCATTCCACCTGCGGTGTAGCCTGACTCTCCAATCCATTGTGGATTCATCTGTTTCCAGCTACAACATTACCTGCTTCCAGCTCAGCTTCCAGCAGAGTACAGCTTCCCTTAAAGGGCCGGTGTCCTTTCTACACTTTACCACTCTCCACCGGTATTATTATTTCTCCGCTCTCAAGTTCTACATTTCAGTTCATATTTCATCGCTCCCAAGTTCATTTATTATTTAACTGGTTCCAGCCAGTATCCACTCCGTGCTAACAACAGTCTGGTTCCAGCCAGTATCCACAGCAGCTGTTTTATCTTCAGCAACCCAGCTTTTCCTGGAACACCAGCTGGCACAATCCTGGGTTATCTCCATTGCTACAGTCGGGCCTGGTAAGGACTTTCCATCTAGAAGATCATAAGAACTATCTCACACTACCAGTGCCCTGTGGCTCCTGCCATCCTGTAGTACCCAGGAACTGTATTTATTATTTGCTGACTTTTACGTTTTCTTTTACTGCTGCTGTGTTGCGGAGTTGTCATAATAAACATCATTGACTTTTATCCAAGTTGTCGTGGTCACGCCTTCGGGCAGTTATTATTTATGTTACTTACATGTCCAGGGGTCTGATACAACCTCCCAGGTTCCGGTACATCTCAGCCCCTACAACTGAGGCTGCCTCCCGTCAGCTCAGGCCCTCAGTTGTGACACCGGAATGAAGACTGCTGACAGCGCCAACGCGTGTTTTTCTGCCCTGAGGATGATTCTTGTTACCTCTGACATTGCAACTCTGCTCTTCATTCCGCCTTGTCGGTTTATGTAAGCCACTGTCGTTACATTGTCCGACTGCACTTGAATGGCTCGATCTCGGAGAAGATGGGCCGATTGGAGAAGACCGTTGTAGACAGCTCTTAGTTGTTTATTGGTAGTCCGGATTCCAGACTTGACCACCTTCCTTGGACGGTTTCCCCCTGAGTTACTGCGCCCCAGCCCCGGAGACTTGCATCCGTGGTTAGAAGAATCCAGTCCTGAATCCCGAACCTGCAGCCCTCCAGAAGGTAAGGTAGTTGTAGCCACCAGAGGAGTGAAATCCTGGCTTTTGGCGGCAGACGTATTCTCTGGTGCATGTGTAGATGAGATCCTGACCACTTGTCCAGGAGATCCAGTTGGAAGGGCCGAGCATGAAACCTTCCGTACTGTAGAGCTTAGTAAGAGGCCACCATCTTCCCCAGAAGGCGAATGCACTGATGAACCGAAACCCAGGCTGGCTTCGGGACATCCCGGAACACTGTTTGTATCACCAACGCTTTCTCCTCAGGAAGAAACACCCTCTGCATTTCTGTGTCGAGGATCATTCCCAGAAAAGACAATCTCCTGGTCGGCTCCAAATGTGATTTTGGAAGATGAGTTGTGAGAACAATGGACTACAACAGCGTCTCCCTGGACGATGCCTTTATTAGCAGATAGTCCAGATATGGGATTATGTTCACCCCCTGTCTGCGGAGAACCATCATCTCCGCCATCACCTTGGTGAACACCCTCGGTGCCGTGGAGAGGCCGAATGGCAGTGCCTGAAATTGATAGTGACTGTCTACAGTGCAAATCTGAGATAAGCCTGGTGGGGCGGCCAAATTGGAATGTGGAGGTACGCATCCTTGATATCTAGGGATACTAGGAATTCCCCCTCCTCTAGACCTGAGAATACCGTCCTCAGAGACTCCATTTTGAACTTGAACTCCCTCAGAAAGGGGTTTAGCGATTTCAAGTTCAAGATAGGCCTGAACGAACCATCCGGTTACGGTACCATGAAAAGGTTCGAATAGTAACCTTTGTTTTGCAGATGAGGTGGAACTGGTGCAATGACCTGTGACTCTACCAACTTTAGGATGGCTTCCTGTAGGACAGCCCTGTCTGCCAGCAAAGCTGGTAAGCCTGATTTGAAGAATCGGTGAGGTGGGAGATCCTGAAACTCCAGTCTGTACCCCTGGGACACAATATCCAGTACCCAGGGGTCCAGGCCGGACGACACCCAGACGTGGCTAAATCGTCTGAGCCTCGCCCCCACCGGCCCGACCTCCAGGCAGGTTTCTGCTCCTGGGAACCCGCAGTAGCAGTTTGGGATTTTTCCCAACCTCCTCTAAAGAAGGTGTTAGATCTTTCTGGATTTGGCAGTCCGAAAGGACTGTGGTGCAGCTGAAGAGAAAGGTTTCTTCGTAGCAGGCGCAGATGAGGGAAGAAAAGGTGACTTACCCGCGGTTGCCGTGGAAATCCACGCATCCAACACTTCCCCAAAGAGAGCATGACCTGTGTAGGGTAGGTTCTCCACACCTCTCCTGGATTCCGTGTAGGCAGACCACTGGCGCAGCCAAAGTCCTCTGCGAGCTGAGACAGACATGGAAGATATCCCTGCAGTCATCGAACCCAGGTCTTTCATGGATTCCACCATAAATCCTGCAGAATCCTGTATGTTACGTAAAAACAATTCAACGTCACTTTTATCCATTGTATCCGACTCTTCAAGTAACGTGCCTGACCACTTTACTATAGCTTTAGAAATCCATGCCCAGGTAATAGCCCCTGAAGCCGTGTATATGGATTTGAGCGTAGTGTCAATTTTGCGATCAGCCGGTTCTTTTAACGCGGTAGATCCTGGAACAGGTAAAACCACCTTTTTTGAGAGTCTGGAAATAGATGTGTCAACTATGGGTGGGTTTTACCATTTTTTCCTATCCTCCTCAGGAAAAGGAAAAGCAACCAGAACCTTTCTAGGGATCTGGAATATTTCTCCAGGTTTTCCCAGGATTTTTCAAATATAGCGTTTAATTCTTTAGATGCAGGGAAGGTTAGCGAGGCTTTCTTATTGTCAGTGAAGTAAGCCTCCTCAACCTGCTCAGGTGTTGTGTCAGCAATATTCAACACATCCCTAATGGCCTCAATCATCAACTGCACCCCTTTTGCAAGAGATGCCGCCCCCCCGCAACACATCCCCACCCCCGTCACCGTCTGCCGTGTCAGAATCGGTATCCGTGTCATCTTGCATAATCTGGGCAAGAGCACGTTTTTGAGAGCGTACGTTAGAGGGCCCTGAGGTAACAGAACCGGACCAAACTGTCATAGAGTTCTGTAAAACCTCAGTTGCAGTTTCATTTTGTGCAACCCTAGTAGAAATCTGAGAAATCATACTTTTAAGAGAGGCTAACCACTCAGGCTCCCTTGCAGGGACCTGCGCTAAAACAGTGCAATCCTGATTACATGGAATGAGCTCATCTTGAGAGGAATTATCCTCTGCAGCATATGACACAGAGTCCCTGGACATAGTTTTATGGAGACAACAAACACTCCACACACACACAGGGAAGGGGCAGAGAGAGTTTCCCCCCTAAGAATGCCAAGAGAGACACAGCGATTGGAGCCAACCCACACACAGCACTTCAAGATATAGGGAAACCCCTACCCAGCGCTTACTGTACACCTTAATTGGTTATACAGTACAGATATACAGCCTCCCCCCCTTCTACAACCCCCTGGTACCATACAAGACAGCTGGAGTTGGACTGGAGGGCCAGCTCTCCCTGTCAGCGCTTCTGCAGGCAGGAAAATGGCGCTGAACGCTGCTGGGTCCTCTCTGAGGAGAAGCTCCGCCCCCTTTCATGGCGCTGCTTCCTGCTCTTCTGAAGTTCATACTGGCCTAAGGAAATGTGCTGGCAGCGATCCTGGGACCCTGACAGGCTTGCTGGACAGTGTAGGGTATAGGCGCTGGCTCAGGGCGCCCCTCACAGCGCCATGTACATCTGAGCCCCGAAGCGCAGTACTGCGTTCCCTACCCTGTTGCCGCCATCTTCACACCGGCTCCCCGTTTGCCAGGGGGGCCGGTGACTAACTCGCCACTGATCTTCTGGCTCTGTAAGGGGGTGGCGGCATGCTGCTGGGGTGAGCGATCCCCTGTGGCGGCGAACGTTCGATTCCCTCAGGAGCTCAGTGTCCTATCAGCGGAGATAGTGGCTCAGACCCCGCAGGGCGGACACTACTCCCCCCTCTTAGTCCCTCGAAGCAGGGAGGCTGTTGCCAGCAGCCTCCCTGTGCCTAAACTCAAAAAAAAAAAAACTAAAAGAACTCCTATGGAGCTCCCCTAGCTGTTACCGGCTCCTCCGGACACATTTTCTAAACTGAGTCTGGTAGGAGGGGCATAGAGGGAGGAGCCAGCCCACACTCTCAAACTCTTAAAGTGCCAGTGGCTCCTAGTGGACCCGTCTATACCCCATGGTACTAATGTGGACCCCAGCATCCTCTAGAACGTAAGAGAAATAGTGATTGAACACTGAGGTTGACCTTCAACAGCAGAGTGGAACAATAAGTGTATGAGTACAAAATAATATACTGCGGTCTGACTGGCAGTGTCACAGTACTTATGAAACTAAAATAAAAATTGTATAGTACGCTGGGGTACAGCACAAACCAAAAAATATTTTTTTAGAATGATATTTTTAGGCTTTTTGTTTTTAGCTTTTATTATATTAATTTTACACTGGGGCGGAGCCCCTGGATGGATGCACAGAGCACCCCTTTCAGATAAAGCACACAGAGCACCCCGCCTGGACCGATACAGCAGAGCACCCCTTTCAGATGCAGCTGAGAGAGCACCCCTTTTTCAGATACAGCAGATAGCGCACACCTTTTTCAGATAGACAGAGTAGCAGACAGAGCACCCCACCTTGACTGATACAGCAGAGCACCGCCTTTAAGATACAGCAGACAGAGCACCCCCTTTTCAGATAGAGCAGACAGAGCACCTCTTTCAGATAGAGCATACAGAGCACCCCTTTTTCAGATACAGCAGACAGAGCGCCCCTTTCAGATACAGCAGAGAGAGCACCCACCTCAAACCAGAATATACAGTAAAGAGATGGACACGTCCATCCAGTACACTCTCCACAGCCAGAGTGAAGATGGCACCGATCACGAGGGACCTTTATAGAATCCAAAACCCGCAAGAATCCGACAGCGTGATGACATTTTGCCTTGTTTTGGGATCCAAGGAAGGCTCGAATTGCTAGGTTCGGGTGGGTCTGGTTCTCGGAGAACCGGAGCCCGCTCATCTCTACTTATAGTAATGATGCTCCACTTCTTCAAGATCCCAATAATATGGTCCAACAGAGAAAGCTCATTCAATAAATCTCCAATTTCTGCACATCATGTCTCAATGGACGGCTCTCACAAAGATATCTTAACTCTCTCCAAGTTAACTTTAAAAGAACTGGCAATGGTCAGTTGTTAAATGAGCATAGAGGATATATCACCAGAAGGCATCCCGGGTAGGCTCCCTGGTACTCCGTTCTGGCTGGCAATGGTCCTTCTTACACAGGGGCGTAACTAGAATTTTTTTTTCCCCAAGCCAAAACATTCTCTGGCGCCCCCCCTTCCCCCCATAACTGGCACCAGTAAAGTGATGAATTTGTGCGGGCGTGCCGCAGAAGGGGCGTGTCCTTGTGGAAATGGGCGTGGCTTTACATGAAGGGTCAGAGCTCACAGAGGTGGCCCATCCCGAACACGGACCACAAGAGGCGCAGGATCCGGCGGCACATATGCCCCCAGGAAAGACAGAGGATACGGTAAGTCACTTTACTTTGCAACCTCCTCCTTGTCTTTCCCAGGCAATAGCCTCCTGGAGGCAGATTACCACAGACAGGTGGTTGCTAAAAATCGTGGAAAAAGGTTTATCCCTCCCCCTTTTACATTTTCTACAACAAATTTTCCCCTGCTCAAAAAACGCCAGTCCGTTATTAGATGGAGTACTGTCCCTTGCCCTACAGTTAGGCAAGATAGAGTTGGCAGACACTTCCACAAGAGGCTGGGTCAGTCACCTTTTTCCCGTCAGGACCAGGACGGTTCATACAGACCAGTCTTAAATGTCAAATCTCTCAACCGACACATAAAACCTCGCTCTTTCCGTATGGAGGGCTTAGCCGACATACCTTTCCTACTAACAATTTCTGTATCAAAATAGACCTCAAGGAGGCCTTTCACACAATTCAAATGCACCCAAACCACAGAAGACTTCTAAGGTTCCTGTGGAAAGACGTTCTCTATCAGTGGACCGTCATGGTTTTCGGCCTCTCCAACGCTCCCTACACGTTCACTCGTCTTATGAAAGCAGTGATCTCTCACCTACGCCAGAGAACGATCCGTTGCATAATCTACCTAGACGACTTGTTAGTAGTCTATGCAGACCAGAAAACCCTTCTGCTTCACAAAGAACTAATTCTTTCTCTCCTCCAGAACCTAGGGTTTACAATAAATTACGACAAGTCCATATTAACACCCACCCAGTCAATGGTTTTTCTGGGTTTCTTACTAGATACCCCTTCTTTCTCGATAGCAGTTCCCCCAGACAAGTGGAGAGACATTCAAGACTTCGTAACTCGAACCCTGAAACACCGTTTCTCGCTGAGAGACTTGGCCAAAGTCATAGGGAAGATGAGATCTTTAGATCCTGGTTTTCTCCACGCTCCCCTTGTCTGCAGACACTCTCAGATTCTTCTTTCAGCTCTCCTTCATCACGGATGGACTTGGTCAGACAAGATCATCTTGACACCCTTGGTTCTCAAAGAGATTCGCAGTTGGAGGGACCTTCGGCTACCACCCCCCAGACCTCTCTTACCTCCTCCTCCCGACATTGTCATCACATCAGATGCGTCCCTCTCGGGTTGGGGAGCATTTACAAGAGACCGAGCGGTAAGGGGAAGATAGTCCACTCAAGAATCGACAGCGCACATCAATCTATTAGAATTGAGGGCGGCGAAGTTAGCACTTTCCTCTCTAGTTCCCCCGACCTTCCAGAACAACTCAGTTCTTCTATGTCTAGACAACAGGACTGCAGTGTCCTACCTCAACAGAATGGGGGGCACTCGATCCCTGACACTCTGTCAAGAAGCTATAGACATCTGGAATTGGGCGGTGGAAAGATCCATACTCCTCTCTGCAACATATATCCCTGGAGAGTTAAACGAGTTAGCCGATTCCTTATCCAGGAAGAAATTAACACTGAATCAGGTGACTCTGAGACCGAAAATTTTCACCTGTATCATGAGAACCTTTGGTCAAGTGCAAGTAGACCTGTTTGCAACTCCATCGAACACACAGGTCCCAACCTTCGTGTCCAAAATCTGGACTCAAGGGGCGCTCCACTCAGATGCAATGTCCTTTCTGTGGACAGATCTAGTTCTCCCATATGCTTTCCCTCCCCTAGCTATGCTACTGAAGGTACTTCACAAGATCAAGACCGACAGAGTGCCTCAACTCGTCTTGGTTTACCCCGTTTGGCCTTCCCGAGTTTGGTTCCCCTTGATCAACCCTCTTCGCAAGGGACCCAAGCTTCCCCTAGGCATGTCCAAGGATTGTTTCCAAGGGACTCCCGACCTCCTTCAGGAACTTCCATATTGCATGTGGATAGCGACATTACTCGGTTGCTGACCACTACTAACCTTTCGACCGCCTCAGTAACCTTGATCAATGCTTCCCTTAGACCCAGAACAAAATCCAGGTACCAGTCCATCATAAATGAGTTTATGTATTGGCAAGCTTCTAAAAATCTTCCTTCGGCTTCTTTTTCCGAACCTAACTTAGCGATAGACTTCCTAGCCGTTAAGTTTGAGTCAGGCCTGGCATCTGCCACCATACGGTCTTATGGCTCAGCCCTAGCTCTTCTCATTCCAGGGTTTACGGAAAACAAGATGTACCTTAGATTACTCAAAGGTATCTTCTTGTCTAGGCCTCCATGTCCGCGATACTCTTCCACGTGGGACATTAATCCTTTCTTAAATTATTTAGCCACAATACCTTCAGATTCCGACATCTCCAATCTTTCAAGAAAACTGGCTTCTCTACTAGTACTAGCTTTCGCAGCCAGAGGAGCCGAACTTTCCTTAATAGACACATCCGAACCCTGGATGACAACCACTCCAATGGGATTCCATATCGTCCTTAAAGGTCACACAAAAACCAGTTCCATTCAAAACCCTTTGGTAGAGTTTGACCTAGTCAGTGACCAGTCAGACACGGATCTTTGCATAGTTCAGTGCTTATCCGCTTATCTCACAACAACAGCTCCATGGAGAGATAACATTTCTAACCTTTTTATCACATGCCGAAAGCCTTTTCGTCCGGCTAGACCCTCTACAATCAGAGGATGGATAGTTTCTGCCATGCAAAGCTCAGGAATAGATACCTCCATTTTCAAGGGACACTCCATCCGCGGAGCCGCCGTCACATCGGCAGCGGCGAGAGGCTTAACCTTACAATAAATAATGCAGGCCGCACGTTGGTCGTCCACTCGTACCTTCGTGAAACATTATTGGAGGCCTTCTGATACTCAAAGGATAGAATTCATTAGAGCAACCACCAGGTATGTGGTAGTCTACCCACCAGCAGTTGCTAGGTGGCAAGCCTCCCGACGAACAAACACTAGTTTGCAGGAATCTATGACCTGCAAACTCTCTTTGTTCTAGGGAATAGGATTGCCACCTAGCAACAGCTCCCACCCTACCCACCCTATACCTTGCTAGGTCTGTTGGTTGTAATCTCTAACAACAGTCATTAATTATGCCTATTTATCTCTTTGAATTTCAGGTGCTCCAAAAGTTCTGAAGAAGCAGCCGCAGACTTAGCAACCTAAAGATCAAAAATAGCCTTACAAATATCTTTGTTAAGTTCTGCAAGTTGCAGGAGTTTTGCTTATATGCTAATTTCACAGCAGCATAACAGTTCCTTCTTGGCCATCGCCAGTTGTTTTTTCTTATCACCTGTATTACTGTTGAAGGGTTTCTAGTAAACACATTTAGTTTCTGCATATATATGGTCTCCCGTGTCCTTTGTTACTAGGTCACAGGAGCTAGGGTGATCTTACCCCCCTTTTAAAAAAAAAAAAAATGTACTCCCTTGTTCTAGTTGGGATTGCCATCTGTAAGCTTCCGTAAAATCTGAACTGGGGGCGGGCCCTAGCGCCTTATATGGTGCGAGCGCACGTGCCCAGCATGCGCGCGTGCTCCCGTGACGCGCGCGAACGGGTCCGGTAGCGCCCACTACCCGCGGCTCTGTCCCCGCTTCCCCCAGGCTGTGGAAAGGTAAGTGAAAGTTTTCTTTCACAATACCTTTCCAGCGATCGTCGGGAGGCTTGCACCTAACCCACCAGCTGTTGCTAGGTGGCAATCCTATTCCCTAGAACAAAAGAGAGTTTGCAGGTGATAGATTCCTGCAAACTAGTGTATCTTACACATACTGCCATGCAGGGAACTTGAACATCCAAAATCATGTGCATCAGTTACACCCTTAACACATGAGCTACAGATGGGTCCTCCCTAATCCTTGCCAAATTTTTGTGGCAATGCGTTCATGATAATAGTGCCCGCAAATGTGTGCGTGTGCTGCGTACAGACACGCCCCATAGTGAATGTATTGTGCATACATACCCGCAACTATTTTGCGAATGGGTGCAAGTAGTTGGTACCGCGATGCATGCGCACGTTGTTCCATCATAGCAAGCCTTGTAATGGTAGTTATGTATAACATAGTGTCACTCTGCCCTTCTTTTTCTGACAGGGCAAATCACATTGAGCTACCTTTATATCACTCCGCCCCTTCTTTATCTGACAGAGTGAATTACACAGAGCTGTATCACTCCACCCCTCTTTCTGAAAGGGCGAATCACAGGAGTCATCAAATATAATTTCTGCTGCGGGGTACACTGGGCTCCACAAGTCTGGACAATGGGGTGTAGAGTAGGATCTTGATCAGAGGCACCAACAGGCTCAAAGCTTTGACTGTTCCCAGAATGCACAGCGCCGCCTCCTATATCACCCCGCCTTCCAGCACAGGAGCTCAGTTTGTCAGTTGGTGCTGCAGTAAGCAGGCACTTAACAGAGGGGCTGCTCCAAGCAGCCCTGAGAAAAGCTTTTTATGAGGTAAAAAGTGAAGACTTCAAGGGCAGCAGCGGTGGTAAATGTCTTGTGACATTCACTGCTGCAGCTCCAGCTCTCCCCAGTGGCGCTGTACACTCCCGAGCCCTGGTTGCTGGGTACCTACAGCGGAGGCTCCGGTTTTCTTCATGTTAGACACACACGGGTGGGGCTCTCCAGTATCGCGTGGCCGCGCTTCGGGAGGTGGTAAGTGGGTCCCGCTGGCGGGACCCGGTCTTTATCGCGATCCGGCGCGGTCAAAGGGAGGCGGGCCGCGTGCGCTGGCGGTGGACACTGTGGATACAGGCGATCCCACTGGATCACCAGGGCATGGGCGCAGGTCAGGTTTTCTCTTAAAACCGATTTTAATATCGCCCACAGTACCCGGTGGTTTTGCCAGCAAGGGGGATAAGGCTTAGACCTGAAGCCCCTCCCCCAGCCCCAGGGCTCCACTTCCAGCAAGTGTTCCCGCCCTGGAGCTGCATCTCTGTCTTTTTCTCACTCCCTGTCAGTGTCTGCGGCGCCATTACTCCTCAGCTCACTGTTCCTGGGACTGCTTGGGCAAATCCTCCTATGTAAAGCCACCTGGTTGTCAGAGCTGTGCCTTTACATGACACTTAAGTATTCTACCTGCCTTTTTAGTCAGTGTTAGTAAGAAAGAGTGCATTTAGTCAGGGGTTTATAGTACAATTACCCTGTGATATACATCCAGTTTCTTACTGTGTAGTGTTATATCTATTGACTATATAGCTGTGTAAGCTAGTCCAGTGCAGTATTATTGTCTGTAATAACCTCTGCATTGTACAAACTGTGACTATTTGTGTGTGCATTGATAGCTGAGTGGTGTCCATCTCGTGTCTTTCACTCAACTTGCTATCCCTATATTCTATAACCTGAGGGGGCTTGGTGCGTCAGGTGTTATTTAATATAGGATTTTCACAAGATATACTGTATTACGTATTTTTCTCTGTGATTTAGTCACCATATCTCTCCTTTATCTCTGCTGGTGCTGACTACACTGTGCAGGGGTTTGGGTTTAGGGATATAGTGCTGCTAATAATTGTACTGTGTTACCTCATACTGCAAGTTATATCATGTCTGCTTCTGAGGATAACGGTTCTGGGGCGGAACACACTGCTGGTGTTGCTGAAGCCACGGGCACATATGGGGAGAATATAGCAGCTGTGGGCTCTGGTTCTGGGGGCTCCTTGCCCCCCAGTGGGACTGTGGCAACGGAGGCACATACTGACCCACCGTGGGCCACTTTTTCCACGCTTCTGCATCCGCTAGTTCAAAAACTAACAACCCCTATGGGACCCCCAATGCCGGTACAACCATATGTGGTCCCTGCAGCTAACCCGCCGTGGGCGGACGATTTATCTGCTCAATTAAAGAAGTTGAACCAGTCCCTGACTACTAAAAAGTCTGACCATCGCTCGCCTAAGTCCAAGAGGTCCTCTAAGCGAGCGCTCATCTCCTCACAATCCACTGCTGTCACTCACACCTCGTCTGATGAAGACAGCACATACTCTGACCCCACAGGTTCTGACTCAGATACGGCTGATGGGGAGGGCAGTTCACATGTGGATGTTCCTGAACTTTTGGAGGCTATTAAGTTAATTCTACAGATTACGGATGATCCGAGCCATACGTTCCTCCTAAGAAACCAGATAGGTTCAAGTGTCAGAAGGTGATTAAACAAGTTTTACCTCACTCTGACCACCTAGTGGATATACGTCAGGAACCCTGGCAAAGCCCGAGTACGACGTTTGTGCCCCAAAAGAAGATGCTGGCTCGCTATCCCCTCGCGCCAGAGCTGTCTAAGGATTGGGAAACGCCTCCTCCAGTAGACTCACATGTGGCTAGGATGGTGGTTTCCTCAGCTCTACCTGTCACTACCGTCACGTCTCTAAAAGAGCCTACGGATAAACGTGTCGAGGGTTATCTAAAAGCGATTTACACCCTCACGGGTGCTGCACAAAGGCCCAGTATTGCAGCTACATGGGCGGCAGAGGCTATTGAAGCATGGGCCTTGGAGTTAGAAGCTGAAATCTCCTCTGACCATGCTAGACAATGCTTGTCATATATTGTCACAGCTTCTCGCTATATTAAAGAGGCGGCTTCTGATGCCGGTCTCCTAGCAGCCAAGGCCTCTACTACGTCAGTCCTGGCTCGCAGGATATTGTGGCTGAGATCCTGGTCTGTGGATCTGGACTCTAGAAAAACCCTGGAGGTACTCCCTTTCAAGGGGGATATTCTGTTTAGGGAGGACTTAAATAACATAGTGGCTGACTTGGCTACTGCCAAAACTGCCTGTCTGCCTAATACAGTTCCTTCTGTGTCGAAGGCCAAAGGCACGTCCTTTCGCCCCTTTCGTCCTTCCGGTAAAGCAAAAGGTCAGGCGTACCATAAGCAGGCCCGCACTTCCAAACCTGGTAAGCCGAAGACCAAAAGAGCCTGGGCTGCCCGTCAGCCAGCAGCCAAGACCGATAAGCCTGCCTCATGACGGGGCGGGCCTCTTCCTGGGGGATCCCAGGGTGGGGGGTCGGCTTCTAGGGTATACCCAGGAATGGTTGAAGACCACTTCAGATGCCTGGGTACGGGAAGTCGTCACTCGAGGTTACGCCATAGCCTTCAAAAACCGACCCCCTCATCGATTTTGAAAGACAGACGTCCCGTCGGACCAGACAAAGGCAAACACTCTGCATTCGGTGGTACAGACCCTCCTGGATACAGGAGTCGTAGTACAGGTGCCTCTTGCTCAGAGGGGCCAGGGGTACTATTCTCCGCTGTTTCTAGTCCCGAAACCGAATGGGTCCTCCGGGCCCATTCTCAACCTCAAGGCACTGAACAAGTTTGTGAAGGTTTCCAAGTTCCGTATGGAAACCCTTTGCTCTATAGTTCTGGCCTTGGAACCTGGGGACTACATGGTCTCCCTGGACATACTGGATGCTTACCTGCATATTCCTATAGCAGTGTCACATCAACAATACCTGAGGTTCGCTATTGGCAACCTCCATTACCAGTTTCGGGCGTTACCTTTTGGTTTAACAACGGCTCCGCGAGTCTTCACCAAAGTTATGGCGGTGATGACGGTGGTACTCCGCCGTCAAGGGGTCAGGATACTGCCGTATCTGGACGACTTGTTAATCCTGGCAAATTCCCCAGATCTTCTCCTGCGTCATCTAGATATGACGGTCCGGTTTCTACAAGCCCACGGGTGGCTCATCAACTGGAAGATATCCTCCCTGGTCCCTGCTCAGAGCATGGTGCATCTGGGAGCGCTGTTGGACACTCACAACCAGAGGTTGTTCTTGTCTCAGGAGAAAGACCTGAAACTTCAGGACAGGATTCGTTGCTTCCTTTCTCGTCCGCAAGTGTCGATACATCCGGCAATGCAGGTGCTGGGCCTCATGGTATCAGCATTCGACATGGTGGAGTATGCTCAATTCCATTCTCGCCCCCTCCAGAAGCTGATTCTACCCAAGAGGGACGGCCTGCCTCACCGGATCAGGTCTCAAATGATCCCTTTGACTCCCGAGGTCCATCTGTCGCTGCTCTGGTGGCTCCAGGACCGACAATTGTGCAGAGGCTGTCCCTTCTGGATATCCAACTGGGTCCTGTTAACGACAGATGCCAGTCTAAGAGGTTGGGGCGCGGTGCTGGAGCAGCACTCCTTGCAGGGTCGGTGGACCAAGGAGGAATCTCTCCTCTCGATCAACATTCTGGAATTGCGGGCAGTCTTCAATGCGTTGAACCTAGCCCAGCATTTGATTCAGAACCGTCCTGTTCAAGTACAGTCGGACAACACCACCACAGTGGCTTACATAAATCATCAAGGAGGCACTCGAAGCTGTTTGGCAATGAAGGAAGCCTCACGGATTCTACGTTGGGCAGAACGCCATCTACCGGCAATATCGGCAATATTCATTCCGGGAGTCCTGAATTGGGAAGCGGACTTTCTCAGTCGTCAAGACGTGCATGCCGGCGAGTGGGGCCTCCATCCAGAAGTGTTTCAACTCCTCGTGGAAAGGTGGGGTCTTCCAGATGTGGATCTGATGGCGTCTCGACACAATCACAAGGTTCCGGTCTTCAGAGCAAGGACAAGGGATCCTCAAGCAGCATTCGTGGATGCACTGGCAGTGCAGTGGAGGTTTCGGCTGTTGTACGCGTTCCCTCCCGTGTCACTCCTGCCCAGGGTAATTCGGACGTTCAAGCAAGAAAAAGGAAATCTGCTTCTTATAGCTCCGGCGTGGCCCAGACGACACTGGTTCTCAGACCTGCAAGGCCTATCGTCAGAGCGTCCACTTCTACTTCCACAACGCCCAGACCTCCTCGTTCAGGGCCCCTGTGTCTACCAGGACCTAGCCCGGCTGTCTTTGACGGCATGGCTCTTGAAGCTTCCGTCTTAATAGCTAAGGGTTTTTCTGAAGAGGTAATTAAAACTATGTTGCGGGCCCGGAAACCGGCCTCTGCTCGGATTTACCATCGGGTCTGGCATTCCTACTTTGTTTGGTGCGCATCTAACCATTATGATGCTTCCAAGTTTAGTACAGCCAAACTTTTGGCTTTTCTACAGCAGGGCCTAGATTTAGGCCTGCGTCTGGCCTCCCTCAAGGTTCATATTTCTGCCTTGTCGGTGTGGTTTCAGAGAAAAATTGCGACTTTACCTGATGTTCATACTTTCACTCAGGGTGTGTTGCGTATCCAACCTCCCTATCTCCCGCCTGTGGCTCCTTGGGACTTGTCGGTGGTTTTGGTGGTGTTGCAGGAGCCTCCATTTGAACCTCTTGGTTCAGCTGACCTTAAGTGGCTTTGCCTTAAGGTGGTGTTCTTGCTGGCTATTGCCTCTGCTAGAAGAGTGTCGGATTTGGGTGCCTTGTCTTGTAGTTCCCCATATCTGATTTTTCACCGTGACCGGGCGGTTCTTAGGACTCGTCCCGGATATTTACCTAAGGTGGTTTCTTCGTTCCACCTTAATCAGGAGATTGTGGTTCCAGCTTTTGTTTCTCCTGATTTGTCTCCCAAAGAGCGGTCTTTGGATGTGGTACGGGCTCTCCGTATCTATGTGAAGAGAACTGCTTCTATTCGAAAGTCTGATTCTCTCTTTGTTGTGTTTGGATTTCACAAACGTGGCTGGCCTGCTCACAAGCAGACCCTGGCCAGGTGGATTAGAATAGTGATTGCGCATGCTTATGTGAAGGCTGGTCTGTCAGCTCCTGTTCATATTACGGCCCATTCTACTCGGTCTGTTGGACCTTCTTGGGCAGCCCAACGTGGTGCGACCCTTGATCAATTGTGCAAGGCGGCTACGTGGTCCTCTGGGAACACGTTCATAAGGTTCTATGCCTTCGATACTGCCGCTTCTCAGGATGCTTCCTTTGGACGCCGGGTTCTTGTGCCCGCTACAGTGCGTCCCCTCCCATAAGGAACTGCTATAGGACATCCCCATTGTCCAGACTTGTGGAGCCCAGTGTACCCCGCAGCAGAAAACGAGTTTTATGGTAAGAACTTACCCTTGTTAAAACTCTTTCTGCGAAGGTACACTGGGCTCCACAAGGCGCCCACCCTGACGCACTTAGCTTCTTTGGGTTGATATGGCATTAGCCGCTGACACTTCTCTTGTCGTGAGAGTGTGGTGTATGTGGCTACTAACCGTTGTCGTCTCTTTTCCTGCTACTGCATTGGGCTGGTTAACTAAACTGAGCTCCTGTGCTGGGAGGCGGGGTGATATAGGAGGCGGCGCTGTGCATTCTGGGAACAGTCAAAGCTTTGAGCCTGTTGGTGCCTCGGATCAAGATCCTACTCTACACCCCATTGTCCAGACTTGTGGAGCCCAGTGTACCTCGCAGAAAGAGTTTTAACAAGGGTAAGTTCTTACCATAAAACTCGTTTTCACAATATATTTCCCATAGATGTTATATAAGGCCATGTGCCCCTTCTGAGTCCTATCTCTCCTTGTGCTGGCTCTGTTAAGTGATTCCCCGTTTTGTGGGTATCACAATTAGAACAAAAGCCAGCAAAATGGGCATGCACACATCTATAGTTGAAACCATTGCAGCTAAGTACGGTAGATCAATGCAGTGTGCGATTTTCAGGAAATAAATAGTACCTATTTCATTTACAAACAGGGTCCCACCATTTCAGAATCAAGCCAATAAGCAAATGAGCTTAACAAATCACTAGCAGTAAGTAAACAATGCTACAAGAACAGGTAGGAGAAAGCATGACAATTTGTCATATGTCCTGTTTCTGCAAAACAGTCCCAAGTTTCAGGAGTTTTGTGCTGCTTCATGCTGCTTTCCCAGTTTGCCCTTGGCTTCCGCTAGCATCCTGTACCCCAGGGGTGGGGAACCTCTGGCCCACAGGCTGTATAAGGCCTGCAAAGCCATTTGTTACGGCCCGCTGCTGTGTGCCAGTGAGACACGCTGCCCCTCAGTCCGGTGGCGGCGTGTCTCAGCTGTCAGAGCAAGAAGGAGAGTGCAGCTATGTCCGGCGGCAGCAGCGGGTAGGATCTCAAACCAGTTGCCGGTTTGTGAGCCAATCAGAGCTTGCGGACCAGCAGCCATTCAGGAGCCGCCGCTGCTGGTCCGCAAGCTCTGATTGGCTCACGAACCAGTAGCTGGTTGGAGTTCCTCCACGCCACCGCCGCCCGACATAGCTGCGCTCTCCTCACTGCCTGGTCCCTGACAGATGACACACACCGCCACCGGACTGAGCACTAAGGGGCAGGAGAGGTGCACGCTACGCTCTCCTCCCCTGACACACAGCAGTAGCGGTGAGCAGCACAGTGGGGTGGGGGTGGGGCATGTGTGGGGCAATGTGTATCTGGCATTGTGGGGCAATGTGTATCTGGCACTGTGGTGCATTTGTGTATCTGGCACTGTGGGGAATTTGTGTATCTGGCACTGTGGCAGCATATGTGTATCTGGCATTGCACTGGCATATGTGTATCTGGCACTGAACTATTCGGGTCATATGTGTATCACGTCCCATTTTAACTGGCCTTCGGCGTGCACACTCAGTACCACTAAAGGTCATAACAACTGGGGGAATAACTACCGGGGGCATAACTACTGGGGGGCAGGCTAATCTTTAAATTGATCATTTTCGTATGGCCCCCCGAAGGATTTTATAAATATCCAAATGGCCCTTGGTAGAAAAAAGGTTCCCTACCCCTGCTGTACCCCTACTGTGTAGGAAGGGATCCTGGGGACTAGATGAAAAAGATTGTTGCCAACATTGTGAATTTTAGCATCAATCCTGCTGATATGTGAAGTGTCCAGGATAATTCCAAAAATCCCAATATACTGTCTGTGAAGATCTTTTATTATAAAAGACCAGGAATCAATGCCCATCCCTACTCTAACCATATAAAGCAGCAAAATTGGGGACCATTTAAGGACCAGGGCCATCCTTCACTAAGGCATACCTCCCAACATGACCCTCTCCAGGAGGGACAAAATGCTCTGCTTCTGGACCTTTCTCTTAATTTATGATTGCCGGCACCTGTTTTGAACAGGTTAATGAATAAGAAAGGTGTTTCAGCACAGGTGCTGGCAATCATAAATTAAGAGGGAAGTCCAGGAGCAGAGCATTCTGTCCCTCCTGGAGAGGGTCATGTCGGGCGGTATGACTAAGGTGGTTTGGAACATGTGATAAGGTAGGGCCAGGCATTCCCAGCCATGGTCCTCAAGGCACACTAACAGTGCAGGTTTTAGTGATATCCAGGTTTCAGCACAGATGGTTGAATCAAAATAAAGGAGGTACTAATTAAGTCACCTGTGCTCAAGCATGGATATCTCTAAAACCTGGACTGTTAGTGTGCCTTGAGGAGAGTGGTTGGGAATGCCTGGGTATGGCAGTACATGCAAGGTACAAGCGTAGCTACCATAGGTGCAGGGAGTCAAGCTGCAATGGGGCCCAGAGCTGAGAGGGGCCCACATTCCCTGTGAAAGTTACACGTGTTATTTACATTTTTCAGCATTGGGTGGTATGGGTGTGGATCGTTGGGTCAACAGCCATTAGATCGACCACTATTGGTCGACAGTGACTAGGTCAACACCTGAAGTAGGTCAACATTAGTTTTTTTATTTCTTTTTGGTGTCTTCTTTGTAAAGTGACCGGGAAACCCAATTAGTACATTGTGTCATCTCGCATTCGGGCAAGGTACCTCGCTCCACTTCTGCTGCGCTCTGCACTGGTTACTATTCCCAATCGTAGTCCACGTGGTTCGCAAAGTATGAAAAAGACGCAAAGTTAAAAACATTTATAAGAATGAGAAAAACGCATGTTGACATCTTCATGTGTCGACCTTTGCCGTGTCGACCTAGTGACCATGTCGACCTTATGACCATGTCAACCTAATGCATGTCGACCAATAGTGGTCAACCTAAGTGTTGTTGACCTAAAGACCGGATACTGGGTGGTACAAAGGGGTCCTTACAAATGTTTGCCTTGGGGTCTACAATATATCTAGTTATACCCTTGGAACCTGCTAATTGTAATATGGTATAAAATGAACTGGAGAGCATTATAATGTTACATAGCATGAACTGGGGTACTGTAATGTGGCGCAATATGAATAGAGGGCATAATGTGAACTGGGGGCACTGTAATGTGGCACAATATGAATAGAGGGCATAATATGAACTGGGGGCACTGTAATATGGTACAATATGAACCGATTCAACTGTAAGTCATAATGTGAATTGGGGGAACTGTGTTGCGTAATGTGTACTGGCAGTCCTACAATGTGACATAATGTAAACAAGGGCACTACTATGGTTCATAAATTAAACTAGGGCACTTCTATGGGGCATAACATTAACTAAGGCACTACTGTGTTTAGACAATGTACTTGGGAACTATTATAGGGCATACATTCAGAACTGCTGCAGAGATGTATTTCTCTAGATGCATTGGGACAGGGGCCCCTCAAAATGTTGCTATGGGTCCCACAAAGTTCTGGCTATGCCTACATGTCTAGGATCATAAGTCAATGAATTGTTGTGGGAACGTATGTGACAAGGAGACAGTAGGGTGATTATATATCACATATACCTTGCCCACTCTCCCCTTATCACATATGTTCACCAATCATTCTCATAGACTCATTATCCTATACATATCATGAGCCCAAGCGCACAGGTCTACTATTTACATTAAATGCCCCTGTATGGAAAAGTAACGCACATCAAATAGAATATAGACAGTGACATCTTTACAGCATTGACAAGAAGATATTTCGGAAAAAAATCTCTCACAGATAGGCAGGAATGGGGTGCAGTCAATTTACCTACAATCAAAATCCCGACGGTCAAAATACTGACAACATTTGACCAATGGTCAAAATACCGACATTGTCAAAATACCAACATTAAACATGTTGACACGGTCAACATACGACATTTAAAATGTCGACAGGTCAAAAAATCAACATGAGTTTTTCATGATTTTTTCACTGAAACCGACTTGTTCATACTTTACCATCGCAGTGGACCTGGAGGGGGAATATAATAGTCTGCCGAACGCAGCAAGTACACGTATACAGTGTTCATGTTGATCTATGTCAACATACACCCCCCCCCCCCCAAAAAAAAAAAAAAATTATGGAAAAACCTGTGTCGACTTTTGGACTTGTCAACATTTTTAATTATGGTTATTTGACAATGTCGGTATTTTGACCTTGTCGGTATTTTGACCATTGGTCAATTGTTGTCAGTATTTTGACCGTCGGGATTTTGATTGTAGGTAAATCATACTGATCCCGCAGGGATCCAGTGTAGAATCAGCCACAATGCACCCAAAATCACAGGAGCAAATTGTGGGCCTAATTCAGGTTGGATCGTTTATGTGATCCAACCAGCAGTTTCACAATAGTCGGGGAAACTGCGCAGGCGCAGGAAATCGGGTCCTGCAAGCGCATTGTAATAATGCGAAGGCGTCTGCCTGATCGACAGGCAGAGGCATTTGGGGAGAGGACAGGGGCAGCCAGAACTGTGATTGCATCACAGTTTGCAGAACGCAAATGCAGAAAGGAGGTGCTATGCACCTCCTCCTGCATTTGCATTGCTAAGAATTGCGAGCAGCTTTGCAAATGCAATCCTTACGGAATTAGGCCCTGTGGGGTAAATGTATGAAGCAGTGATAAAAAGTAGAGAAGTGACCCAGTGGAGAATTTGCCCACGGCAACCAATCAGCATTGAAGTAAGATTTATAATTTGCATACTATAAAATTATACAGAGCAGCTGATTGGTTGCTATGGGCAGCTTCTCCACTGGCTCACTTCTCTACTCTTATCACTGCTTCTTACATTTACCCATGTATTCCCTAAAAATACACAACTGTAGTAATATGCACAGTGAAATCATAATATGTTTGCTGGTCGGCAACATAAGCATATTCAACTTATTTAAGCCATGTTTTAAATCATTTCTTTTATATGCAGAAAAGTAATTTTCTATTGTGTATCAATGAAACTCTCTAATACAGCAGAAACAACTCCATATTGTGTATGCAAACAGAATCGCACCAATGCACCACCTGTTCTGTGTAGGTGCAGTGCGGAGTGACACAGCTGACATACAGTAGTACTCATACTGCATTAGGCCCAGAGTCAGAATAGTGGCCTCTGGGCTAAGATACAATGGCTACTTTGAACCAGTGGCAGAACTAGTGGGTGATGGTTCCAGATGCAAAAATATGCTGGAGCAGGGAGTGTGATTGGGGGGGCATGCATGGGGTGCTGGAGAGATGGCTGGGGGTGTCAGTGATCCAAGGAGTCAGCCTAAATAGTAGCTTAACAAAAACTGTCCATAAAAAAGTCTTCCACTTAGCTCCACACTTCTATCTTCCTCTTCAGCAGACCCATCACACAAATCCACATACACTGCACCCAACAACTTTGTTACTGCACCAGTGAGCCAATCACTGTTCTGCTCTCGCCTCCTCACCCATCACAGCCAGTCAATGCCCTGATTCCTGAGCCCACTCATTGCACAGTCTCACCTCCTGATTGGCTAGTCTTTGGTCATCGGATAAGTGGGACGGCCACACAGCGGCGGGTCCTTTCATCACTGCGAGCCCGGTGCAGTACACTGTCCGCTCCACAGGTAGTTTCGTCCCTGCTTTGAGGTTTGAACTTTGAACAACCTGAGGCCTTAACTGACATATTTCCTGAAATTAAAATACTGTAGGCTCATAAAGAGTTTACAAAACACACCTGCAACTAGAGGTGTGAAGTTGTGATGATACTGTCTTTGAGTTCCGCTTTCTCTTTGGTGTTCTGTGGAATTATCATAGTACAGCTATACATGATATATCCAAATTCTGCATTTTCATGCATTTATGGTCTATAACAAAGCAGCGACAACAACAATGTCATTAACTCTGCTCCATGGTGTGGAATAAATTCTAGAAAATAAATTAAATTGATAGACGGATTTCCATGTGGAGTACTTTAGGGCAAATTCCACTACAGAAATGTAAAATATCTTGCTGACAAATGCAAATGAAATGAATATTTGCTCCTGACCAGTTTTGAATATTATTCTCATCTCTAATTCCAACAGTTCCTTGACAGGACAATCTCGGCATTACTAATTGTATCACTGGCCTACTTTTAATTCATACTCCATTTCAGTGACAACCCTACCTGCAGGGTGGTATGGTGATACTATTCTCATTATCATGGACTTGCCTCCCCCACTTCACAGCTGAAGGGTCTACTCTCACAGGAGACCAGAAGAGCTCCCTGAAATTTGTGAGTCTCCTGAACATTCTTAAAGTATAGGCAAGTATGTTTTAATTGATCGTTCATAAAGAAGAAATGATCCCTACTGATTCCTATCCATCAATAAGACTATGTGGGTTATTCAACGCTGTTGGCAAACCAAAAAAGTTAGTAATTGGACAAAACCATGCTGCACTGCAGGCGGGGCAGATGTAACATGTGCAGAGAGATTTAGATTTGTCCCATCTGCAGTGCACATGGTTTTGCCCATTAGAGAAAGATTTTGCTGCTGTGATCAGGTCTGAATAAGGCCCCAAATTTTGTAACTGTATCAAAAAAAGGAATTAGTGTCGCGGTGGTAGAGAGGGTACACAAAGACCATGCTGATAACTAAAAGGTAAGGCAAGACTTGTCAGCCAGTAGATGACATATGTTTAAGTAAGGGGACACGTTGGGCCACTTGTGTCTACTTCACTATTATGCCTCAAGGCAATGGCATAGAGTGCTACTGTTTCCCATGCAGAGTTGATCTAAATCAGGGCTGGCCAAACCGGTCCTCGAGATCTACCAACGGTTCATGTTTTCCAGGCCTCCTGGAGATCTGTAGAATTGTCAGTTAGGAATGAATGCAGCACATCTTAATTAGTAATGACTACACCTGTGCACCAGCTAGGTAGTCTGGAAAATGTGAACTGTTGGTAGATCTCGAGGACTGGTTTGGCCAGCTCTGATCTAAATGGTCCACTGTGGATTAAATGGAATTTATTTTACTCCCAAATGTCAATCTTAATTATGAGTGCATTGACTATTACTGTTTTTTTTGCTCTGTAAAAGGGTATACAAAATGTTTACGCAATGGTGCAGCTCACGGTACCCTGCACAGTATTTTTCTCTTTTTCAGGAGGGGACGTGGCCATACTTTTTGTATTCGGGCATGCCCCTAGTAGCCAAGCCCCGTTCAGCTCTCAGTGGCCCTCAATAAGGCTTGATTAAATGCTTGTCAGAGTTATACAAAACCTGGAAAGTGACATGGCATGACCTTATAACAACACATAAAGGCCACCCAATATTTTGATATTAAATCTGTAAAAAGATCAATTTCCAGTGATTTCTTTATCATGAATCTGTCAGAACATTGTATTTCACAACACATGGAGGATTTAAATATGATGACTTTTTCTCTTAAGCTGGTTAATAATGGCTCTTTCAACTGTCAGTTCTGTTTTCATGTGTGTCAACATATTTGTGTCTCAATGAATAAAGCTATGAATAAAGCTGTCCTTTTATGCTAATACTGCAGAGTACTGAATCAGCAGAGCGGATTCTGCAGCTTATTAAGTGCTTGAAAGTTGACCAGTCATCTGCTGATATTTAAAAAGCAATATTATAAAACCAAAATGTAAAAATCAGGTTCATCCACTGAATTATTTATATTTCTCTGACGTCCTAAGTGGATGCTGGGGACTCCGTCAGGACCATGGGGATTAGCGGCTCCGCAGGAGACCGGGCACAAAACTAAAGCTTTAGGATCAGGTGGTGTGTACTGGCTCCTCCCCCCATGACCCTCCTCCAAGCCTCAGTTAGGTTTTTGTGCCCGTCCGAGCAGGGTGCAATCTAGGTGGCTCTCTTAAGGAGCTGCTTAGAAAAAGTTTTTAGGTTTCTTATTTTCAGTGAGTCCTGCTGGCAACAGGCTCACTGCATTCAGGGACTTAGGGGAGAGAAGTTCAACTCACCTGCGTGCAGGATGGATTGGCTTCTTAGGCTACTGGACACCATTAGCTCCAGAGGGAGTCGGAACACAGGTCTCACCCTGGGGTTCGTCCCGGAGCCGCGCCGCCGACCCCCCTTGCAGATGCTGAAGATTGAAGGTCCAGAAACAGGCGGCAGAAGGCTTTTCAGTCTTCATGAAGGTAGCGCACAGCACTGCAGCTGTGCGCCATTGTTGTCACACACTTCACACCAACGGTCACGGAGGGTGCAGGGCGTTGCTGGGGGCGCCCTGGGCAGCAATGTATAATACCTTATTCTGGCTAAAAATACATCACATATAGCCCCTGGAGGCTATATGGATGTATTTAACCCCTGCCAGGTCTCAGAAAAACGGGAGAAGAAGCCCGCCGAAAAAGGGGGTGGGGCCTATTCTCCTCAGCACACAGCGCCATTTTCCCTCACAGAAAGGCTGGTGGGAAGGCTCCCAGGCTCTCCCCTGCACTGCACTAGAGAAACAGGGTTAAAACAGAGAGGGGGGGCACTTATTTGGCGATATGTATATATATATTAAAATGCTATAAGGGAAAAACACTTATATAAAGGTTGTCCCTGTATAATATAGCGTTTTTGGTGTGTGCTGGCAAACTCTCCCTCTGTCTCCCCAAAGGGCTAGTGGGGTCCTGTCCTCTATCAGAGCATTCCCTGTGTGTGTGCTGTGTGTCGGTACTTGTGTGTCGACATGTATGAGGACGATGTTGGTGAGGAGGCGGAGCAATTGCCGGTAATGGTGATGTCACTCTCTAGGGAGTCGACACCGGAATGGATGGCTTATTTAAGGAATTACGTGATAATGTCAACACGCTGCAAGGTCGGTTGACGACATGAGACGGCCGGCAAACCAATTAGTACCTGTCCAGGCATCTAAAACACCGTCAGGGGCGTTAAAACGTCCTTTTACCTCAGTCGGTCGACACGGACACTGACTCCAGTGTCGACGGTGAAGAAACAAACGTATTTTCCTTTAGGGCCACACGTTACTTGTTAAGGGCAATGAAGGAGATGTTACATATTTCTGATACTACAAGTACCACAAAAAAGGGTATTATGTGGAGTGTGAAAAAACTACATGTGGTTTTTCCTGAATCAGATAAATTAAATGAAGTGTGTGATGATGCGTGGGTTTCCCCCGATAGAAAATTATTGGCGGTATACCCTTTCCCGCCAGAAGTTATGGCGCGTTGGGAAACACACCTTAGGGTGGATAAGGCGCTCACATGCTTATGAAAACAAGTGGCGTTACCGTCTCCAGATACGGACGCCCTCAAGGAGCCAACTGATAGGAGGTTGGAAAATATCCTAAAAAGTATATACACACATACTGGTGTTATACTGCGACCAGCGATCGCCTCAGCCTGGATGGGCAGCGCTGGGGTGGCTTGGTCGGATTCCCTGACTGGAAATATTGATACCCTTGACAGGGACAGTATTTTATTGACTATAGAGCATTTAAAAGATGCATTTCTATATATGCGAAACTCTGGCATCAAGAGTAAGTGCGATGTCCATATCTGCCAGACGATGTTTACGGACACGACAGTGGTCAGGTGATGCAGATTCCAAACGGCACATGGAAGTATTGCCGTATAAAGGGGAGGAGTTATTTGGGGTCGGTCCATCGGACCTGGTGGCCACGGCAACAGCTAGAAAATCCACCTTTTTTACCCCAAGTCACATCTCAGCAGAAAAAGACATAGTCTTTTCAGCCTCAGTCCTTTCGTCCCCATAATATCTGCCCAGGGATAGAGGTAAGGGAAGAAGACTGCAGCAGGCAGCCCATTCCCAGGAACAGAAGCCTTCCACCGCTTCTGCCAAGTCCTCAGCATGACGCTGGGGCCGTACAAACAGGTGCGGTGGGGGGTCGTCTCAAGAGTTTCAGCACGCAGTGGGCTCACTCGCAAGTGGACCCCTGGATCCTACAAGTAGTATCCCAGGGGTACAGATTGGAAATTCGAGACGTCTCCCCCTCGCAAGTTCCTGAAGTTTGCTTTACCAACGTCTACCTCCGACAGGGAGGCAGTATTGGAAACAATTCACAAGCTGTATTCCCAGCAGGTGATAATCAAAGTACCCCTCCTACAACAAGTAAAGGGGTATTATTCCACACTATATTGTGGTACTGAAGCCAGACGGCTCTGTGAGACCTATTCTAAATGGAGTCACTCAGAGCAGTGATAGCGAACCAGGAAGAAGGGGACTATATGGTGTCCCTGGACATCAAGGATGCTTACCTCCATGTCCAAATTTGCCCTTCTCACAAAGGGTACCTCAGGTTCGTGGTACAAAACTGTCACTATCAGTTTCAGACGCTGCCGTTTGGATTGTCCACGGCACCCCGGGTCTTTACCAAGGTAATGGCCGAAATGATGATTCTTCTTCAAAGAAAAGGCGTCTTAATTACCCCTTACTTGGACGATCTCCTGATAAGGGCAAGGTCCAGAGAACAGTTGGAGGTCTGAGTAGCACTATCTCAAGTAGTTCTACGACAGCACGGGTGGATTCTAAATATTCCAAAATCGCAGCTGTCTCCGACGACACGTCTGCTGTCCCTAGGGATGATTCTGGACACAGTCCAGAAAAAGGTGTTTCTCCCGGAGGAGAAAGCCAGGGAGTTATCCGAGCTAGTCAGGAACCTCCAAAAACCAGGAAAAGTGTCAGTGCATCATTGCACAAGGGTCCTGGGAAAAATGGTGGCTTCTTACGAAGCGATTCCATTCGGCAGATTTCACGCAAGAACTTTTCAGTGGGATCTGCTGGACAAATGGTCCGGATCGCATCTTCAGATGCATCAGCGGATAACCCTGTCTCCAAGGACAAGGGTGTCTCTTCTGTGGTGGCTGCAGAGTGCTCATCTTCTAAAGGGCCACAGTTATGCATTCAGGACTGGGTCCTGGTGACCACGGATTCCAGCTTGAAAGGCTGGGGAGCAGTCACACAGGGAAAAAATTTCCAGGGAGTGTGATCAAGTCTGGGGACTTCTCTCCGCATAAATATTAGTGATGAGCGAGGTTCGGTTTTACTCGGTTTTACTCGGTTTTACTCGGTTCTCAAAACGGCATCTTATTGGCTATCCAAAACACGTGACATCCGTGAGCCAATAAGATGCCGTTTTGAGAACCGAGTAAAACCGAGTAAAACCGAATCCGCTCATCACTAATAAATATACTGGAGCTAAGAGCAATTTACAATGCTCTAAGCTTAGCAAGACCTCTGCTTCAAGGTCAGCCGGTATTGATCCAGTGGGACAACATCACGGCAGTCGCCCACGTAAACAGACAGGGCGGCACAAGAAGCAGGAGGACAATGGCAGAAACTGCAAGGATTCTTCGCTGGGCGGAAAATCATGTGATAGCACTGTCAGCAGTTTTCATTCCGGGAGTGGACAACTGGGAAGCAGACTTCCTCTGCACGACCTCCACCCGGGAGAGTGGGGACTTCATCGAGAAGTTTTTTCCACATGATTGTGCACCGTTGGGAAAGACCAAAGGTGGACATGATGGCGTCCCGCCTGAAAAAAAAAAAAAAAAAAAATGGACAGGTATTGCGCCAGGTCAAGAGACCCTCAGGCAATAGCTGTGGACGTTCTGGTAACACCAGGGGTGTACCAGTCGGTGTATGTGTTCCCTCCTCTGCTTCTCATACCAAAGGTACTGAGAATTATAAGACGTAGAGGAGTAAGAACTATACTCGTGGCTCCGGATGGGCCAAGAAGGACTTGGTACCCGGAACTTCAAGAGATGCTCACAGAGGACTCAGGGCCTCTGCCGATAAGAAGGGACTTGTTTCAGCAAGTACCATGTCTGTTCCAAGACTTACCGCGGCTGCGTTTGACGGCATGGCGGTTGAACGCCGGATCCTAAGGGAAAAAGGCATTCCGGAAGAGGTCATTCCTACCCTGGTCAAAGCCAGGAAGGAGGTGACCGCACAACATTATCACCACATGTGGCGAAAATATGTTGCGTGGTGTGAGGCCAGGAAGGCCCCACGAAGAAATTTCAACTCGGTCGATTCCTGCATTTCCTGCAAACAGGAGTGTCTATGGGCCTCAAATTGGGGTCCATTAAGGTTCAAATTTCGGCCCTGTCGATTTTCTTCCAGAAAGAATTGGCTTCAGTTCCTGGAGTCCAGAAATTTGACAAGGGAGTACTGCATATACAACCCCCTTTTGTGCCTCCAGTGGCACTGTGGGATCTCAACGTAGTCCTGGGATTCCTCAAATCACGTTGGTTTAAACCGCTCAAATCTGTGGATTTGAAATATCTCACATGGAAAGTGACCATGATGTTGGCCCTGGCCTCGGCCAGGCGAGTGTCAGAATTGGCGGCTTTGTCTCACAAAAGCCCATATCTGATTGTCCATTCGGACAGGGCAGAGCTGCGGACTCGTCCCCAGTTTCTCCCTAAGTTGGTGTCAGCGTTTCATCTGAACCAGCTTATTGTGGTACCTGCGGCTACTAGAGACTTGGAGGACTCCAAGTTGCTAGATGTTGTCAGGGCCCTGAAAATATAGATTTCCAGGACGGCTGGAGTCAGGAAAACTGATTTGCTGTTATCCTGTATGCACCCAAAAAACTGGGTGCTCTTGCTTCTAAGCAGACGATTGCTAGTTGAATGTGTAGTACAATTCAGCTTGCACATTCTGTGGCAGGACTGCCACAGCCAAAATATATATAAATGCCCATTCCACAAGGAAGGTGGGCTCATCTTGGGCGACTGCCCGAGGGGTCTCGGCTTTACAACTTTGCCGAGCTGCTACTTGGTCAGGGGCACACCCTGGCTGAGGAGGACCTGGAGTTCTCTCACTCGGTGCTGCAGAGTCATCCGCACTTTCCCGCCCGTTTGGGAGCTTTGGTATAATCCCCATGGTCCTGACGGAGTCCCCAGCATCCACTTAGGACGTCAGAGAAAATAAGATTTTACTTACCGATAAATCTATTTCTCGTAGTCCGTAGTGGATGCTGGGCGCCCATCCCAAGTGCGGATTGTCTGCAATACTTGTACATAGTTGTTGTTACAAAAAAATCGGGTTGTTATTGTTGTGAGCCGTCTGTTCAGAGGCTCCTACGTTTGTCATACTGTTAACTGGGTTCAGATCACAAGTTATACGGTGTGATTGGTGTGGCTGGTATGAGTCTTACCCGGGATTCAATATCCTTCCTTATTGTGTACGCTCGTCCGGGCACAGTATCCTAACTGAGGCTTGGAGGAGGGTCATGGGGGGAGGAGCCAGTACACACCACCTGATCCTAAAGCTTTAGTTTTGTGCCCTGTCTCCTGCGGAGCCGCTAATCCCCATGGTCCTGACGGAGTCCCCAGCATCCACTACGGACTACGAGAAATAGATTTATCGGTAAGTAAAATCTTATTTTTTTTTAATTCATGCCTCCTCTCCTATAAATTCCATGCCCTGTCTCCATCATATCTGTGTCCTAGAGTCTTGTTTGCTCACTGCCTCTCTATTTCCCTGTCTGTGTTATGCTCACTCATGTCCTGTATGAATTTCCCTTTTCTCACTGGGGAGATGTACTGTATATAACCTTCCAAAGTGAACAGGTGGAGAAGCTAGCCATAGCAACCAATCAGCTACCATCATTTTATAGAATGTATTTGATAAATGATAGCTGGAACATGATTGGGTGCTATGGGCAATAATCTCAGAAATTCTGTTCTCTGGGGGTCATTCAGACCCGATCGCTGCTGTGCGTTCTCGCACAGCAGCATTCAGGTCTGAATTGCGCATGCGCCGGTGCCGCAGTGCCCCGGCGCATGCCAGACAGCCGACGGCTGTCTTTAGCTAGCGATCACCTCTGCCTGATTGACGGGCAGCGACGAGTAACTCCCTGTCAGCGTGTAGGAGCTGCGCTGGCTGGGCGCTACTCTTCGAGTACAAAAGCCGCAATGCTTTTGTACTTGTACGATGGGGCAGGAACTGACATGTGGTGCGGGCTAGTCCTGTGCTGGGCGTCCCCCTGCATGTTATTGTGACTGATCGTAGATGTGCTAAGTTTAGCACATCTACGATCAACTCTGAATCACCTCCTCTGTCCCTACCTCTGCACAGGGCCGTCTTTTCGTACGGGCTACTATGCCCAGAACCAGAGATATCAGCCTTCAAGCAGCTGGTCCCTGCTCCAGCTCCACACACCTAGTATGCAGTTTTATATTAATCGGTGGATTGCTCTGTCTCCTGAACTCTGATCCCCAAGTTCCCAGTACTTCCTGAAAGATGGGACTCGCTATTTTTTTTATCCCATTGAAAGCTAAGAAATCTATTTCCAGGAACTGGAGATATCAAGCAAGCTGCCCTCTCACCGGAAAATGCTGAATATTAAGCCCACTCCACCATCCACCCCTCCACTGCTTATTAAACAACCCCTACCACCCTGGAAGTCAAGTACCGGGACCCCTTCATTCAGACCAATGCCCCCTTCTACAGTTTAGTGTTTTTCCCTCCCACCCTATCTCCTACCATCTGTGCAGTAAAGGAGTAATTAACAGAAATTACTGCTCAAGGTCCTACATGCTGAGCGGAAGCTAGAACACCCCCTACGCCCACGGGACATCAAAGCTGCCACTGATAGCACCCCCCACCCCTACCGCAGGAGGATGGGTAGGGGCCCCAGTGCATTGCTTTGCCAAGGGGCCTACACTTATGTTAAGATGGCCCTGCCTCTGCATCCTTTGCTTTTTTTATTCCCCCCTGCCTAATCTCTACTCTCGTCTTCCCGTTTTTTTACCTTGCTTCATATCTGGACTTTTATCTCCCATTGCCTCCTTGCTTCATTACTGTAATTTCTTGTCTTCCCTCCACCCTGTGTCATTTCATTCCCTTTTTGTGTCTGATTTACAGTTTCCATTTGCATGTAAGATGCATCTGCATACTAGTTTCCAATTCCGTATTTTGTGTTGCATATACTGTATGACATTTGTAACATATATACTGTAGATGTTACTCTAGCAAATATGTGTCAATTATCATCATTAACTCCAAAACTTGCACCTCTAAATCAGGGAATTTTTCCTCACGTGCACATGTTCTCTGTACCAGGGCCACAGCAGGACTAAATAACGCCTTGTGACAGCCCTACCCTCAATCATGTGACGTAATAACATCACATCAAAGGGGCGGAGCTGCTGGGACCAGCTGCAAGGTGAGTGCCTGCAGCATCCTAAGGAATCTCCAGACGGCTCTACAGGCTGCAGGGTGCCATTGCATGTGTTATGGGTCAGTGGCGGATTTCCCACTAGACATGTGAGACATGTGCCTAGGTGCACTACTTGCTGCGGATGGCCCGCTGCTTCAGAGCCAGAGCTGGAGGGGGAGAACTGGGAGCTGTGGAGATGGAGCACGGATGTGGAGAACATGCTAGCCGCAGAGAGAAGTGTCAGAGCCTGTGTGAGGGCCTGTACTCTGAGCTGCTGGAGATGGACCAGGACATCCAGGAGCTGCGGAACCAGCTACAGACCGAGGTCACCGAGCTGGGGCCCCTGCAGGAGAGAGTGGAGCAGCTTTTGGGGAGGGAGGAGAGCAGGAGCCGGGAGTTGCATTTTCTACAGCTACTATTAATAATACTTTTATTACTGATACTATTACTTATTTAAGTACTAGAACTATTACTACTAGTAATACTACTATCATTGCTACTAGTACTAATAGTACTATCGCTACTCGTATAACTACAACTATCACTACTGCTACTACTAGTGCTATTACTGATACCATTATTAATATAACTACTCCATCTACTAATATCACTGCTACTTCAAGTACTATTATTACTGCTTAGTTGCTGCCACTGCTAATACTATCACTGTTGCTCAGTGTATTGGGTGAAAATGTGAGCTGTGGGAAGCAATAAGCTGTGAGGAAAGCAGTGTGAGCTTTGGAAGGGGGAGGGTAGTGACATATGGAGGGAACTGGAGGGGTATGAAAGGGGTAATAAGAAGGCTATGAGGAGATAGGGAGGGAGGGGTTTTTTTTGGGAGGGGGGTGGCAGTAATGTTGTGCCTAGGGGTAGCCTGTACTCTAAATCCACCTCTGCCAACGACACACCAAGTAACTGCTCTGCTCTGTACTGTTTCTCCCACAGTACATCCACCCGTGGGCCCTGCACACACCAAGTATCTGCTCTGTACTGTTTCTCCCACAGTACATCCACCCGTGGGCCCTGCACACACCAAGTAACTGCTCTGCTCTGTACTGTTTCTCCCATGCAGGTCCAGTAATATAATTAGGTGTACCTAAGCAATATACTAGGGTGCTAATGGATAGGTGGCAAATAAAACATCCAATTAGTTACTCATCCAGTGATTTTAATGGCCTTACAGCCTTCCCATATAGGGTGCTGGCCACTGACCTAAAGCTACGGTGTAGCTGCAGCTGCTTTTCTCTTCCTCTACTAATTCTCCATGCTCTTTGCCACCTTTGTAGCAAAGGCAGAGGCAAACGCAGGATCTAGTCAGCGGGGTATCTGTGTGTATGTGTGAGTGTGTGTGTATATATATATATATATATATATATATATATATATACACACACACACACACACACTGGGGCAAAAAAGTATTTGGACAGCCACCGATTGTGCAAGTTGACCCACTTAAAAAGATGAGATAGGTCTGTAATTTCCATCATAGGTACACTTCAACTGTGAGAGACAGAATCTGAAGAAAAAAAAAACTAGGAAATCACATTGTATGATTTTTAAACAATTTATTTGTATATTCTTGCAGAAAATAAATATTTGGACAATCAAAAAGTTTAACTCAATACTTTGTAATATAACCTCGGTTGGCAATTACATAGGTCAAACGTTTCCTGTAGTTCTTGACCAGGTTTGCACACATTGTAGCAGGTATTTTGGCCCACTCTTCCATGTAGATCTTCTCTAGATCTGTCATGTTTTGGGGCTGTCGCCGGGCAACACGGACTTTCAACTCCCTCCACAGATTTTCTATTGGGTTGAGGTCTGGAGACTGGCTAGGCTTCTCCAGGACCTTGAAATGCTTCTTACAGAGCCACTCCTTAGTTGCCCGGGCGGTGTATTTGGGGTCATTGTCATGCTGGAAGACCCAGCCACGTTCCATCTTCAATGCTCTTACTGAGGGAAGGAGGTTTTTGCCCAAAATCCCATGATACATGGCCCCATTCATCCTCTCCTTAATACAGATCAGTTGTCCTGTCCCCTTTGCAGAAAAGCAGCCCCAGAGCATGATGTTTCCACCCCCATGCTTCACAGTGGGTATGGTGTTCTTGAGATGCCATTCTCCCTCCAAACACGGCGAGTGGAGTTTATACCAAAAAGTTTGATTTTGCTCTCATCTGACCACATTACATTCTCCCTATCCTCTTCTGGATCATCCAGCTGGTCACTGGCAAACTTTAGATGGGCCTGGACATGTGCTGGCTTAAGCAGGGGGACCTTTCAGGCGCTGCAGGATTTCAATCCATGACGACGTAGTGTGTTACTAATGGTAACCTTTGTGACTGTAGTCCCAGCTCTCTTGAGGTCATTAACCAGGTCCCCCTGTGTAGTTCTGGGCTGATTCCTCACCGTTCTCAAGATCATTGATACCCCACGAGGGTCCGTTCTTGGCCAACTGCTGTTCATTATATTTATCAATGATCTAGGAATAGGCCTGGAAAGCACAGTGTCAATCTTTGCAGACGACACTAAACTGTGTAAGGTAATTAACTCAGAAACCGATGTGGAGTCTCTACAGAATGACTTAGTTAAACTGGAATTCTGGGCATCTATGGAAAATGAGGTTCAACATAGAAAAATGCAAAGTTATGCATTTTGGGACAAAAAACACACTTGCATCCTACACTCTAGATGGAGAAAATCTAGGGGTAACTATGGTGGAAAAAGATTTGGGGATGCTCATAGACCATAGGCTTAGTAACAATACACAATGCCAAACTGCAGCAAAGAAGGCAAGTAAAGTGCTTGAGTGCATTAAACGGGGCATTGAGAGCAGGGATGAGGATGTAATTCTGCAGTTGTACAAATCATTGGTACGCCCACACCTGGAATATTGCATTCAGTTCTGGGCCCCATATTACAAAAAGGATATCGGGGAACTAGAAAGAGTTCAAAGACGAGCTACTAAATTGATTAATGGGTTAGAGACACTGGAATATGAGGAGAGGCTTACTAAATTAAATATGTATTCATTAGAAAAGAGGAGTCTAAGAGGAGACATTATTAATATCTTCAAATATGTAAAGGGTCATTACAAGGAGTTAGCAGCTGATTTGTTTATTAAAAGAACTCTGTATAGGACGCGTGGGCACTCACTGAGGCTAGAAGAGAGAAAATTCCGTACACAACGTAGGAAAGGGTTCTTCTCCGTAAGGGGAATAAAGATTTGGAACTCACTGCCGGAGAAGGTAGTAATGGTAGACTCTGTAATTGCATTTAAAAACGGATTGGACAAATTTTCAACAGGAAAACGTATCAAGGGCTTTAGCATTTAGCATATTGACAGTGGTTGGAATCATTGCTGTAAATCGGTACTAAACCATAACTTCAACATGCACAGTATAATATGAACAGATTAACGCAGAATACAGGTTGAACCCGATGGGCATTTTGCCTTTTTTCAACCTCACTGACTATGTAACTATGTAAGGTGAGATCTTGCATGGAGCCCCAGGTCGAGGGAGATTGTCAGTGATCTTGTATTTCTTCCATTTTTTTAATAATTGCGCCAACAGTTGATCTCTTCTCACCAAGCTGCTTGCCTATTGTCGAGTAGCTCATCCCAGCCTTGTGCAGCTCTACAATTTTGTCCCTGGTGTCCTTAGATAGCTCTCTGGTCTTGGCCATGGTGGAGAGGTAGCAGTCAGGCTGTTTGAGGGTGTGGACAGGTGTCTTTTATACAGATAACCTGTTCAAACAGGTGCCATTAATACAGGTAAAGAGTGGAGAATAGAAGAGCTTCTTAAAGAAGAAGTAACAGGTCTGCGAGAGCCAGAAATCTTGCTGCTTGGTAGGTGTCCAAATATTTATTTTCCACAAGAATATACAAGTAAATTGTTTAAAAATCATACAATGTGATTTCCTGGTTTTTTTTTTCCAGATTCTGTCTCTCACAGTAGAAGTGTACCTAAGATGGAAATTACAGACCTCTCATCTTTTTAAGTGGGTCAACTTGCACAATCGGTGGCTGTCCAAATACTTTTTTGCCCCACTGTATATAAATATATATATATATATAGATAGATAGATAGATAGATAGATAGATAGATAGATAGATAGATAGATAGATAGATATAGATAGATAGATATATATCAGGGACGCGCAGTCACGGGAGGCAGTGCCTCCCCTGTGATAAATTATTAAAATAGTAAAAGGAAGATACTTATGACACATATTCTGTGTCATAAGTATCATCTGTATTTAATTTTAATTATTTTAGCTATTTAAGTGAGTTTGGGAGGCACTGATAGCAGTTCCTCCCATAGATAATGAATATGGGACAGAGAGGGGGGCGGGGCCAAGCACAGGGCTGTAAAAGCCGATTTAAAAATGACGGGGAATGCGGCACTGAAACAAGTGCCTTGCTGACAGGGACACCAGCCCTATGTCAGCGAGACACCTGTGATTGGACAGCGGATCCAGTGCTGAATCCGCTGTCCAATCACCCACAAGCGGCGCTGGAGGCAGAAGTGATGGCGGGGCTGAAGCAGGAGTAAGTTAGGCTCTCCCCTGTCCTTCCTCCTCCGTCCTCCCGTCACAGCCAGCAGCCGTCTTCCCTCCCGACCCAGGCAGCAGCACTCTGCACTCTCCCCTCCCGTCCCAGCCAGCAGCTCTCTCCCCTCACGTTCGGCCCGGCGGCAGCATCTGCAGCATAATAGGCAGGTTAGTGTGTGGTTTTTTTTGTGTGGTTTTTTTGTGTGTTTTCTTTCCTCTCTCTCTCTCTCTCTCTCTCTCTCTCTCCCCCCAATAATTTACATTTTTGCAGGTTGGACGTCACCTGCATGGGATGTAGGTAAGTAATCTCTCTCATTTGTACAGGTACCCCTACTGGATTCTACGTGGACAAGTGGACGTGATCGGCATGGGATGTAGGTAAGTATGTGTGAGTGTATAAGTGTGTTTTAATAAAATTTTTCTTTCACGGTGTGTGTGTTGTGTTTTTGTTTGGATATTTTTTGTTGTAGAACTACAGGTACCAGCAGGCCCGTTATTTCCCCACATGCTGGTACTTGAGGTTCTCCAAGTACCAGCAAGCGGCTTGCTGGCTCTTGTAGTTCCACAACAAAAAACAATATTCTTTTTTTACATACTTATGGCTATCAGCCCGGCACCCACCGCCCAGGGGTGCTGGGGACAGCCTCGGGCTTCACCCCTGGCCCTTGGGTGCCTGGAGGGGGGGGACCCCTTGATTTAAGGGGTCCCCACTCCTCCAAAGAACCCCGGCCAGGGGTGACTAGTTGTGGGGTAATGCCACGGCTGCAGAGACCAATAAAAAGTATCTCCCGGCTGTGGCATAATCTCCCTGGCTAGTGGAGCCAAGTGCTGGCTTTAAAAATATGGGGGACCCCTACATCTTTTGTCCCCCGTATTTTTGGAACCAGGACCGGACTAAGAGCCCAGTGCTGGTTGTCTAAATACAGGGAACCCCTGTCCAATTTTTTTCCCAGTATTTAAACAACCAGGACCGGCTCAAAGAGCCCGAGGCTGGTTATACTTAGGAGGGGGGACCTCACGCATTTTTTTTTACATTTTTGAAACCATTCAGACCCTTTTCCATTAAGTTAATGGAAGCCCTGGACAACAACATTGCATTCATGTCCTCCTCCCACTCCCTTCCCAGTCCCAAACACTAATTTTTATTTATTTTTTCTATAAAAATGTACAATATATCACAAGTATGATGAGCAGGCAGGCATCAGACTGAGATGCAAATTAGTGGTGGAGGGCTGTGTCAGTTGATGGTGGCTGAGTTTGTAAGCCATTAGCGGTGGCAGCAGGCATTGGCTCAGGGGCAGAAGAGGGCATTGGGTCGGCGGCGGTAGGGGTCATCAGCAGGATTCGGCGGACATTATGGCTGTATTGCCTCACCAGCCACTGACCTCACCGCACGCCACTGATTATATATATATATATATATATACACATACAGTGTATATATATATATATATATATATATACACACGTTTATATATATATATATATATATATATACACACACACACACACACACAGGCATGCTTTTATATATATATATATATATATATATAGCACACACTCATTCAGACACACATATATACATGCAAACATACATACACAAGCACACACAGAAACACACATACATATATACATACACACAACCTTCACATGCTGTATACAGTGCATATTTTAATATACAGTACTGTACCGTCCATCAGGGGCTGGGACGCGGAAGCAGACTGGTGGCACTGTGTGGACGGAGGGAGCTGCTATGGCTGAGCATGCGCAGCCAGCAGCTCCCCCGGGACACTCTCTATACAGAGAGCTACATAGCTCTCTGCTGCAGCAGCTCCGCTATTGCGGTCGCGTACGCGATCGCTGCTTTTACTGAGACGGAGACACTGCTGTCTCCGTCTCAAAAATAAAAATGTTGGCTCATCAGGGGGGATTTCCAGGTACTCGGAAACCCCCCTGCGTGCGCCACTGCAAGCATCTGCATTACTACGCATTAGTCGGAAAATATAATCCTAGTTGTACAACATACTTCAAGTTTTTTAGGGTGAATGAATACTAGATAGCTGAAAACCGTCAGAGGACAAATGTCAAGCAATACTTGGCATTACCAACCTATTAGTTTACAGTAAACAGAATGAGCGTTAAGCAGAGAGTGGAGTATGACATTGGACCCATCAGATACATTCTGTACATCTTACTATACTTAGCATGCAGCTAGGTGTCAGTTTGGATTTTAGTTTAATAACTGTACTACAGGTTGAGTATCCCATATCCAAATATTCCGAAATACGAAATAGTGTTTTTTGAGTGAGAGTGAGATAGTGAAACCTTTGGTTTCTGATGGCTGAGTGTACACAAACTTTGTTTAATACACAAAGTTATTAAAAAATTGTATTAAGTGACCTTCAGGCTGTGTGTATATGGTGTATATGAAACATAAATGAATTGTGTGAATGTACTGTACACACACTTTGTTTAATGCACAAAGTTATTAAAAATATTAGCTAAAATGACCTTCAGGCTGTGTGTATAAGGTGTATATGAAACATAAATGCATTCTGTGCTTAGACTTTGGTCCCATCACCATGATATCTCATTAGGGTATGCAATTATTCCAAAATACGGAAAAATACAATATCCAAAATACTTCTGGTCCCAAGCATTTTGGATAAGGGATACTCAATCTGTATCCACAAATCTGTCAGAAATACTTATGAGTCAAGACTCTCATCATCCCAATTTCTTATTTCCTAGGTCTCTGGTAGGCAATTACAGTATCTAAGTACCTTGCTTGAAAGAAATGTTGGACTTAAGGTAAAAAATGTCTTAATAATTTTCCCCTTTTAATATACAATACCGTATGGTTATAGTATAATCTTTCTGGACGAATTAGGCGCAAATGCTCCTTCCATTCTATACTACTTATGTGTGCTACCTGATTGTTTTTTGTTTGTTTTTTATTATTATTATTATTATTATTATTATTATTTTTTTTATTCTTTTGTCTTCTGTCATATATATCACTCAGTTTTCATTCTGTGTAATTGAAAGCTTGTAAAATAAAGTCATCATCCTTAGAACTGCAGTGTTCTCTGCAATCCTTTGTCATATTGTAGCCCAATTAAAACCAAGACATTGCTGTTATACAGGGGTTATTACATTTTAAACCCATCAGATGTGACCATGCCTGCAAGTGCATTATTTGACCTGGTCGCACAGGATGTGACCAATCAGATTAACAGTGTTAGCAGCGGCAGGGAAGAGAAAGTTCCCTCCGCTGCTGCTGTCAGAGGGACCAGAAGGTCCCTCTGCTTTCCGGAACCCAGCCCCCAGTGTTGCCATGCTGCCTATCATTGCTGATCGGTCAGCATGGCAGGATCCCACACCCCCAGTGGCTGCAGACAATAGCAGCCACTGGTAAGTGTAAATCTTTGCCCCCAAGCCACCCCCAGGCCCCCCCTGGCAGCTGTCCGGGCTCTAAATACTAAAGTCGCGATGTTACCAATGTTGCAAAGGTCGCAATGTTCTCGAACGATGTTTTGATTTAGAAAAAAAAATGATTTAAAAAAATATATTTTTAAAACATTTTTTTTTTTTTTACTAAAATCATTTTGGATAGGGTTAAATTCATGTTCTTCACCTAATTCACTCATTAAAAGAAACGACAATTTCTGAGCGGTTTTTGGTGAAACAAATCGTCAGTTAAGTGGTTAATATGAGAAAATATTTAATAACAATAACTCTTCAGATAAAAATCATATAAATTGCAATTTTTTAAGGTAACCTATAAAAGAGATCCGGTCACAAAACCGGTGGTCGGGATCCCAGCAGTCAGAATACTGATGACAGAATCCCAAACACTTTTTGGAATTGCTGAAAGAGCTATAGTTAAACAACCAATGCACTGATCAAATTAATTTGGATAGTTTAAAGCTAAGATGGTAATGTAAATAGAAGTGGGGTTATTCGCCTTACTCCCATGGTGTTTTCATAGTTTTAAAACATTTTTCACTGTGTATATATAGCTTTATGTTGGCTGTGGCCCTCTTTATCTGGTTTTATTTCATATGCTGTGTAATATTACTGTAGGTATGTACGTAGGGGCAGATTCAGAGATGGATGCTACAGCACATCTCTATGCTAAAATATGCAAAACACCCCCTGCCAGCTTCCCTGACCGCTGCTGCATCCAAAGACTCAGCATCAGTTTAACTGCATAACCACTGGCCATCCGAGTAACCCTCAGGTTACTCAGGGTGTCCGGTGAAATCACATTGCTGTAGCCAGTGAAAATGTATCCGAGGTACCAGCCACAGGCTTCAGAACGCCCATATCCAAGCGCCAGCAGAAGTCAATCATGCTGCAGCTTTTGGGGCACTTCCCTGGACCTGGTCTGCATATGCGCAGTGCGGCTCCTGCACATGCACAGATCAGAAAGAATCATCTAACTGCATAAATATTGATTAAGCGTACAACTATGATTCAGCCAGTTAGACAAATATGTCTATATCCAATTGATGTCATGTCACACATGTTATAAGCTGCCCTATAGCAATCGACAGTGCATGCTCTATGACCATTGAATACAGACATCCTGTAGCAAAATGTGAATACAAATTGTATTGAAACATTCACCTTTATGCTTGACAAAACTCCTAGACACCCATGTTTCAAAGACTTTAGCAAGCAGAATATTTGCTAACATAGTTGTGGTATTCTGATGTACCTTTCATTATAGCAATGAATCATCAAGTATGTTGACTATGTATTTTATTTCTTAATGTTAAAACTTGCATTATTACAGATATATAAAGGCATCATCTCCCCATGGCCATTGTTCTCCTCCTTTCTTTCACTCTATCCCCACTTCTTGATCACATGTCCTTCTGTGCTGCAGGATTCTTAAAGATACACTACCTCATCTTACTATTACTTGACAATGCACATAAACTTTCTATACATAAGATACTACATCTCCCCCTTCTTTTCATATAAATTGTTTTAGACACATACAATTTAATTTACATTCACCTAAGTAGTGCATTTATGAAACCAAACATATAACTTTTAACTGTACCTGAGCAGAAGCATTAACCCAATATACATGAAACTGGAATACCTTCTAGAACAACTAGTTACAAATTATAAAGTAAGAGTCATATGTGCTCAATAAGTCTGGGAGGAGGTTTAATGACTCTGCCTCTTTTAGCCTGGATATGTGATCCTTAACTCAAAGAAATAGATTCCATAATAGGATCAGTTGGTGCTGAGGATGCTAAAGGTACTGTGATGACATCTTCTTGACTTGGTGCATCAGAAGATAAAGATGGAAATATCTTCTTGAAATTGGATACATTCCTTGCCACTGTTTTTTCCTGCAACAATCATTTTTCCTTTCCTTTCCTTTTTCACTTGGGTGAAAAGCAGTCATGTCCTTGCGTACTACTCTTTGTTTCACCTGAACACAATCTCACTCTTGTAAGTCAGAAACAGTAACCCTCCTTTTCCGGTCTGCATATTAGTTAGCCTTTTGTTTATTGGCAGAATCTGTCTTCCGAACCTGACGATCTTTAGATGGAGGAGTAAAATTAATTTCCGGAAGTGTGGACCTGATCACTTTTCTTTGAAACATTAATGTCTGATGAGGGATTGAATGAGAAATTGATTTAAGGATTGTTGAATTGGAGTTCGGGATACTTTACAAATCTTTAATTGCTTTCCAAGATTACGCATGAAACGTTCAACAAGACCATTAACTTGTGGCCACAGGGGAGTAATTTTTTGGTGTTGTATTTCAAAATGTTTCATACATTTGCTGAAATCACCACCTCGAAATGGCGGATCATTATCTGTCTTTACCATTCCTGGAATTCCATAAGTAGTGAGAAGTCTATCCAACACTGGTAAGACAAATGTGGCAGATGTTGAAGATATTATTTCAAGAACAGGATATTGTGAATATTCATCCACAGCCACTAGTATGTATTTGCCATTGTATAATGGGCCATAGAAGTCAACATCAACATTTTCCCAGACATTGTCAGGTATGTCAGTGATCTGTAATGGATTACTATTATTTTGCGTAGAAAGAAGGGTGCATGTCATGCAGTTTTGGATTTCCGATTCAACATGTTGCTCCATGGAGGTAAACCATACCTTTTCATGTAAAAATAGTTTGGTCTTTACAATTCCTAGATGACTGGCATGGGCTATGTCAATTACCTGCTTTCTCAAAGCAGCTGGAATGACAATTTTGTCACCTCTGAGAATGACTGAATCATCATGCATAGTTAGTTCTTGACAATGTTTATGAAGTGCTGTAAAATCATGTTCCTCTCAGTTTAAAATAAAAACTGTCCCAGCCGCCAATCAGTAGATATAATACAGTGTTTTACTGCTGACAAAACGTTTTCTGAGGAAGAGGCCCCTTTGATGCTTTCACTAGTAAGTGAAAGATGAATTACATTTTTTGATAATAAAGTGCACATTCTCCTCCACTGAAGTAGACTGCTTGAAGTCAGAAGGAAGGAGGTGTCTAGACATGTTATCTGAAGGATTAACAGCGCCAGCTTTATGAATGATAGAGTAGTTATATGCTTGTAAGCGTAAGAACCATCGCAGTATCCTAGCTGGTTGTATGGATTTCAGATTTCCAAAGAGTGTCACCAGTGATGATCAGTCTGGATGGTAAAGTCAATGCCGTATAAATAGAGGTGAAAGCGTTCACAACCCCAGACTTCTGCAAGAGCTTCCCTTTCTGGCTGGGAGGGATGTTTTTCCACATCTGTCAAACTGCGACTCGCACATGCTACAATATGATGATCCCCATGGGTATTCACCTAAGTCAAAATAGCTCCTAGCCCCACAGGACTAGCATCCACATTAAATTCTGTTTTCCAAGCAGTGTTTTTAATATAATAGGGTGACATCGTTTTATGTCATCAAATGCTTGTGATTGAGAGGAAGTCCAAAAGAATTTAGTATTTTTCTTTGTGAGTTCCCTAAGTGAAGCTGCCATTGTGGCGTAATTTGGAATGAATTAGGAACAATAGTTAGTCATCCCAAGAAATGGCTTGACTTCACCTGCATTGGTAGGTTTCGACATATTCGTGATAGCCTGAACTTTTTGTGGATCAGGACTCACCCCATCTTGAGAGAAAATGTGACCAAAAAATTTGAGCTTCTGTTGAAGAAAGATGTATTTATCTTTATTCAGTGTTAAATTCCTGTCTTGAAGACACTGAAGCACTTGATGCAGAGCCAAATCATGTTCCTGGCATGTTGCTCCAAAAAAAAATAACATCACTGTAATTGATGGCATTTTGAACTGACTGTATAACTTGATGGACAGCATTTTGAAACACTTCTGCTGCAGACACAATTCCAAATAACAGTCGTTTGTATCTTCATAACCCAACATGAGTTGAGAATGTTATTTGTCATGACTCTTCATCAAGTTCCAGTTGGTGAGAACCTTTATTTAAATCCAATTTCGAAAAGAAACATGCACCTGTGAGTCTATGTATAATATCATCCATAGTAGGAGTAATATGGTGCTCTCTTGTAATGGCAACATAAGGACGACGCATATCAACACATGTTCTTACTGCATTTGGTTGACCTGATTTGGGTACAACCACAATAGGTGATACCCATGGTGTTGGGCCAGACTCCTTTTCAATGATATCTAAGTCTTAAAGAGTTTGTATTTCCTCTTCCACTTGTTTCCTTATGTTGATAGGAATGCACCGATGTTCTTGAGCAAGTGGTATAACGGAGTGATCAATGTGAAGATGAACTTGATAATCTTTACATTATCCAATGCCATGAAAAAGATGTTCATTCTCCTGTAGTAAAACATCCACATCACTTTGTAGTGTTTTTGGTTTATGCAGGACAGGAGTGGAATTAGGAGTGTCATGTATGACAGGAGCAGAATTGGGAGTGTGGGCCACAATCTGTATAAGACCCAGCTCTGATGCAGTATCAAATCACAAGAGATTACCTTTTGCATATTTAGTTACAAAAATAAGGCTTTAGTCATATTGTAATTTTTGTGTGCAATAATTTCAAAAGAACCCTGTAAGGGAAGGGGTCATTTATTACCATAAGTGAATATTTTTACCGATGTTGGATTTAACACCACCATGCCATGTAGTGTCTTGAAACTGGTAGCATCTATCAGTTTTACAGAATCACTGGAATCTATCAGAAATTCAACAGAAGTATCGTCTATAGTGATGTCAGTTTTTGTACTGACCTTGTTTTCATATAGATAAAGCGGGATCCGGTCTGAAGATCGACAGTGTCTAGGGCGACAAGGTTTAGGTTGACCACTATAGGCCGACAGTCACTAGGTCGACAGGGTTTGAAGGTCGACAGGGTTTCTAGGTCGACATGTGCTAGGTTGACAGGTCAAGAGGTCGACATGAGTTTTTTGAATTTTTTTCTTTTTTTGAACTTTTTCATACTTAACGATCCACGTGGACTACGATTGGAATGGTAATCTGTGCCGAGCGAAGCGGTAGTGGAGCGAGGCACCTTGCCCAAAGGGCAAGAGGGGACACGGTGCACTAATTCGGCTTCCCGGTCACTGTACGCAGAAAACGACACAAACCCCTCAAAAAAACCACATGTCGACCTTTTGACCTGTCGACCAGGCACATGTCGACCTAGAAACCCTGTCAACCTTCAAACCCTGTCGACCTAGTGACTGTCGACCTATAGTGGTCGACCTAAACATTGTCGACCTAGACACTGTCGATCTGATGATCCACATCCAGATAAAGTCTACGTAGTATCTTGATACACACAATGCACTGTGTTTCTCCTGGATTTACAGTGCTGTGAAGACTGTTTGGGTTTAGATTTTGTTGTCTTAGATTTGCAGACTGAGGAAAAGTGATTAATTTTGCCACATACATTGCAAATTTTACCAGTGGCAGGACAGTCTCCTGAGTGTGGATAGGAGCGTTCACATCTGTAGCATGATCTAGATTTACTTGTCTCCAGATTCCCACTTGTGTCAGTATGTAATTTATTGCATACTTGCAGCTGGTTCATGCCCCTCTCCATGTCTTTAGCATGTGCTTCTGAGAGTTCAAGACTTCGAGCATATTGCTGCAGCTCTGACAGTGTCATTTCAGATTTAAGAGCACGTCTGCACAACTTTCCACATGTACAAAAAGCAATTAGCTGATGCTTTAGTTCATCTTCAACATCACCGAACTGACATGTTCTGGTAAAACTACTTAATCTATTAATATATGCATCAACAGATTCAGTTTGCAGTTGCATAGCTGTCTTGAACAGATATTTGGAATGTGATAGGCTGCATTTTGGAGCAAAGTAGGCAGTCAAAGAATCCCTGTATTTGGTATAGTCCTTGATGTCTGCCTCTGCCATAGTATCATAAGGTTCATAAATCTTAGACCAGCACTGATAAGAAGTATGCTTTTCTTTTTGCTGTCAGAATTTACCCCCATAACTTTAATAAAATGATCAAACCGTGCAAGCCATTATCGCCATAATTCTGTTGCATTAGGAGTATCAACATGCAGGAACTGAGGAATTAATGCTAGCATGACAGCCATGTGAGTGAGGTAGCTGAGTGTGAGTAATGAAAAGTTTGTCCTCGACGCCAGTTGTTGTATTCTGATGTACCTTTCATTTTAGCAATTAATCATCAAGTATGTTGATTATGGGGTATATGCAATTCCGGGCAAATTGCGTCTTTTTTTCGCCCGTTTTTAAATTCAACACAATTCGACCGTCGAATTCCGGCCGGCGGGTGCCGGAATTCGACATATTCAATAAAAAATGGATTCGACAGTCCTGCTGTCGAAAAACGGACCAATTGACAGATAAGTGCGTCCTGGATTCGACTTTTCGGACGGCACAAAAATGGTTAAACCCGAAAAAAAATTGCGTGGGATTCCCCCTCCTAAGCATAACCAGCCTTGGGCTCTTTGAGCCGGTCCTGGTTGTAAATATACGGGGGGGGGGGGGGGGGGGAATGGACAGGGGATCCCCCGTATTTTTAGAACCAGCACCGGGCTCTGCGTCCGGTCCTGGTGCAAAAAATACGGGGGACAAAAAGCGTAGGGGTCCCCGTATTTTTTACACCAGCACCGGGCTCCACTAGCTAGAGAGATAATGCCACAGCTGGGGGACACTTTTATATAGGTCCCTGCTGCCGTGGCATTACCCCCCCCCAACTAGTCACCCCTGACCGCAAAGTTCCCACCATTGAATATAATGGAGCGGCTTTGCGATGCGCTGTCTGCCAGCTCAGACGCGCATAGGCAATCAGGAAAGTGCCACGACGTGGCGCTCCCTGATTGGCTGAAGGGACCCTCTGTGACAGGAGTCACGGGGGGTCTCAGCATTCGGGGAAAGGGGTCCCATGTGTAAACATGGGACCCCTTTCAGTGCGTGGTTCGGGTATGCGTTTTTTTTTTTTTGCCAAGCACGTGGATTACAAAAAAAGAACAGGACACTGGATTTAGGTGAGTATAATTTTATTTTCAGCTACCCCGGATTTTACTTGGACAAGTGGACAGAGGTCGGCGTGTGAACATAGATAAGTATGTGTGTGTCGGCATGTATGTAATAAAGTTTTACTTTCACGGTGTGCGTGTCCTGTTTTTATTTGGGTATTTTTTTTGCAGTAGAACTACAGATACCAGCGGGCCCGTTTCCCCCCGCATGCTGGTACTTGTGGTTCTCCAAGTACCAGCTTGCGGGGGAGGCTTGCTGGGACTTGTAGTTCTTCTGCAAAAAACAATATTCTTTTATTTTTACACATGGCTATCAGCCCCCCATCCGCAGCCCTTGGATGTGGGGGACAGCCTCGGGCTTCACCCCTGGCCCTTAGGTGGCTGGAGGGGGGGACCCCTTGATTTAAGGGGTCCCCACTCCTCCAGGGTACCCCGGCCAGGGGTGACTAGTTGGGGGGGGTAATGCCACGGCCGCAGGGACCTATATAAAAGTGTCCCCCGGCTGTGGCATTATCTCTCCAGCTAGTGGAGCCCGGTGCTGGTGTAAAAAATATGGGGGACCCCTACGCATTTGGACCCCTACGCTTTTTGTCCCCCGTATTTTTTGCACCAGGACCGGACGCAGAGCCCGGTGCTGGTTCTAAAAATACGGGGGATCCCCTGTCCATTTCCCCCCCGTATTTTTACAACCAGGACCGGCTCAAAGAGCCCGAGGCTGGTTATGCTTAGGAGGGGGGACCCCATGCATTTTTTTTCTTTTAAAAAATATATAAATAATACTTGTGTCTCCTAATAGACAAACCAAGTACATAATCCCTTCTAGTATAAATAGATATGCTATTAGCAATAAAAAAAAACACCAAATAAAAACATGTTTTAATTTTTGTTTATTAGATTCCGCCAGCAAAGTGAGGCGGAATGAAATTGACGAAATTACTGTCGAAAAGCACTGTTGTCGAATCGACATTCTTCAATTGAATATACTTTTGTTGAAAAGCCGCATTTTTACCATTGCAGACATGTCGAATTTGACAACTGTCTAATTTGAAAAAGTCGAATCTGAAAAGTCAGTTTTTTTGTCGAAAAGTACTGTATTGCATTGTCGAATTCTTTTTGTGTCGAAAATGCCCCGTTTTTCGACATTTTCGGCAATTCGACCGCAATTGCATATACCCCTATATAGTTTATTTCTTAATGGTAATACTTGCATTATTACAGATAGATAAAGGCATCTCACCTTCTCCTTCCTTTCACTTTATACCCATTTCCTGATCTCATGTCCTTCTGTGCTGGAGGATTCTAAAGATACACTATTGCATCTTACTATTACTTGACAATGCACATAAACTATATATATACATAAGATACTACAATAGTGTTGTTCATACTGTAGTTCACAATACAGTTCTGGGGAAGTGCTTCCATAGAGTGCAATTGTAGATCTGTGTATAACATACCTCCCAACTGTCCCGATTTTTGTGGGACAGTCACGTTTGTTTGGAACTGTCCCACTGTCCCACCCGTGGGCCGCAGTGTATTGTGGTTGGGGAAGGGAAGGCATTTGGGAGGCTCCCGTCACTGCTGCTCTGCTTAGCGGAGCAGTGGAGAATAGACACTGTGCGCATGCACACAGCGTCTATTCAGTGGAGACAGAGGGAGAGAGGGCATGCCAGCAGCTCACAGAGCGCTGGACATGCCCCCATACTGACAACAATGGGTGGGGCGTGACTATCGATTGTGGCACTGCCATGAAGCCATGCCCCTTTTCCATAGACCACTTTCCCTTTTCAACTGGGTATCAGCAGGGAATTCACACAAAGCATCCCGTTAGTATGTTGAGAGATTTGGGACCATTTCTATGCGGCGCATGTCATTATCAGTTGCATTTTCTGCACCAAACATGGCGTAGGTTAAAGTGCCTTTACGAACGATGATGACTGCTCTCATGGCCTGAGGGCTGGGAGGAAGTGCTGCGGCATAGATGCGAACCCCTCAGAACATGGCAGATGGATATTCGCATAGGACATCTGATTGCTTGAGGCATCCAGAATTATAACCATTGTATGTGAGGCTCAGAATCAGACCCATTGCCTGCTGGGAAAATCAGCAGAAGTAACTGCGGCCTGGCATTAAGCAGCACACATGCTGCACAGTGCACAGAGGGAGCATACTGTATTTTATTGAAAATGCATTGTCTAAAGGTGGACAACTCCTTTAAAGGATCATTAAGCTGAGACCTTTGCAAATTTAGACAGTGTGTTATTGTGGAGTGATATATTAATGTTTTGTCATGCATTTCTACATTTACACATATTTTATAAATAAAAATGCATACTGAAGCATCCTTTGCAACCAACTAAATTACTTAATTAATCTAGAAAAATAAGACCAATTGATTACCTATTGGACTTTTTGTGTCTAAGTATACTGTGGTAAATAGTATAACATGCAGTCAGCAGTATATTTTTGATTGTACTTGACAATGATGGATGAGTTTATTAAACATGTGCAAAATAAAGTTTGTGGTTTATTAAATATTATCCTTTTGAGCAGCAATTTCCATTTCCTTTATTTACCTCAGATGACCATGGCATTCTGTTGGTAAATAATTTTGCTCACCAATTTTGAACCTGCTTACTGCGGTAGTGACTCAAATGATAATAAAATAACTGACATTGTAATTGCCACAGTGCAACACAATTATGTCACTAGTCATCTCACTTAGCCAATACAGTATATATATAGAGAGATTCTTTTTCTTCAGCAGTCAAGCAAAATAATAAACAAAACACATAATTACAAAGTATTATTCCACACCTATTATGTGTCTGTAGGGAAGAGCTTCCATTGTATTTTGTTAAAGTAACATTGGGCATCATTTACCATAGAACAAAAATGTATCTTCACAACAGAATACATGCACAAATGCACAAACCAGATACTGTTTTACATGAAACTATGTAATGATGAGCTTTTAAAAAAGAAAATGTAGTGTATATTTTAAGGGGTTCCCATAGCGGGTTCGGTGTGGGATCCCGACTGTCAGGATGCGGTAAGGATGCGGTCACATAACTGACATTGGCATTCCGTCACTGAGAATGTTGACAGGGAACTGGGTAAATATTTTACACCTCGAGTGACGCGAGCCATGTGAGGGGATGGGGTGCACTAATTGGGGGTTGACGTGCTCAGATGGTGAAAACAACAGCAAAAACTTGCAAAAATGCTTTGTTGACCTTTTCATGTGTTGACATTTTGTTCATGTCGACCTTTTCCTGTGTCGACTTCTCAAATGTAGACCTAATGACCATGTCAAGCTTTTCACTGTCGACCTAATGATTGTAGACCTTCTTACTGTAGATCTACTGATCCATAACCAGGAGTAAGATGATGACACATCTTACTAAATTGAACTCATCTGGTGGTAGGAGGTCCTCAGGAGTGGTCCGCTTCATCTATGTGGGTTTTCCCTTTTGGATAATGTTGGAGCAACCAGATGATGATTTAGATAAGTATTTATTTGATACAGAACATTAAAAAAGGACAAATTATTTATAATAGAAAGATAGTATATTTCATCATGTATGATATTAAGGAGGATCAGTTCATAATTTCTAATATTAAGGGTCTAAGATCACTAGTAGTAATATTACGGAAGCACAGTTCATCATTTCTACTACAAAGGGGTTAAAGTTAATAATTTATAATATTAGGAGACACAGGTATGTTTATTCTCCCAAGGGGGGCAATATTTATAGTGTGCGCTTGTACCAATAGAGGTCTGATTCTGCTTCTTTAGTGTCCGTGACTTTATGCTAATGCCAGTAAAAGCCCTTCCCTGGTGTACAAGGGTGCGCATGAATGTGCAAGGACTGGGACGCCTAATTTGTGCATCTTTAGGTGCAACAATTCTGCTTTGTGCATTTTTATAAACAGCCCTCAGTTGTACTATGGAAACTTGCACCATCCCCTATGCTATGTGCAGATTCTCCATCAGAGTATGGCCTACAATGTAAGTAATTAAGCATCTGAGTTCACAATTATGCAACATGTCTGTGACACTCCCATAACTTGCATCTCCATTCATCTAAATAGATACCTCCCAGTCACCTGCCAGAGACACCTAATACATTTCCAATACATTTCTGAGACCATGCATCGGTACTGCTACTCAGCAGTGGAACTACAGATGTGACCACTTACATCTAGCCTCCCTGCACCTTTAACAGTTCTTCTAGTCACGCAATGCAGTGGCATGATTGGTAATGCTGAGCATCTTTTTGTGCGACTTTTTCCATCGAAGTGCATCTAATTTGCAAAACTATGCAAAAAGGATGCAAAGCAACTTTTGTTGATTAAAATGATGTGCGGCATGTCTATTTTCTGTGTGCTGTATCTGCATATGAAATGCTACACTACAGTATTTTCTTACAAAACACTGTAGCATAGCATTTCGTATTCAGATACGGGTGTGGTCGCACACAGAATACTGGCATGCTGCATATCATTTTCATCAGCAGAGTCTGCTTGTGTGTCTTATTTGCTAGTGATGTGAATAAGATGCATTTTAGGCAAAAAAAGATACCCAACGCTAACAAAAATATAAAGGAATTAATGGACAAAAAAAGACGAGCATTTAAAAAATACAAATCTGAGGGGGATGCGGAGTCATTTTAACACTATAAGGACTTAACAAAATATGCAAAAAAGGAATAAGAGCGGCTAAAGTAGAAACTGAAAGACTAGTAGCAAAGGAAAGCAAAGCGAATCCCAAAATTAAAGTAGAAACTGAAAGTCTAGTAGCAAAAGAAAGCAAAGCGAATCCCAATTTTTTTTTTAAGTACATCAACAGTAAGAGACTAAAGAAGGAAAGTATAGGCCCTTTAAAATGATGACATAGCAAACAAACTAAACAAGTTTTATTTCAACGGTATTTACCAGAGAGTACCAAATGCTGGGTCTAACACAAAATCTCAACAAAGATAATATCCCACTGCTAAATGCCTATTTGTGTGAAGAGGTAGTCTGTGACCAATTAAAAAAGTTAAAGATTAATAAATCACCTGGTCCCGATGGAATTCACCCGAGGGTTCTTATGGAGCTGCACGCTGAACTAGCAAGACCTCTATTTTTGATCTTCATGGATTCCGTTAAATCGGGTATGGTTCCCAAGGACTGGCGTACAGCGGAGGTAGTGCCGATATTTAAAAAGGGGAGCAAAGCTGATCCAGGTAATTATAGACCAGTTAGTCTTACATCTATAGTGGGGAAAGTTTTGGAAGGTATTCTAAGGGACAGTATTCAAAAGTTCCTTGAAGCAAATAATATCATTAAAAGGAACCAACATGGATTTGTGAAGGACAGATCATGTCAGACCAACTAACTTGGCTTTTATGAAACAGTAAGTGCGAACCTGGATCAGGGTAAGGAGGTGGATATAATCTTTTTAGACTTTGCCAAAGCTTTTGACACTGTACCACACATGCATCTTATCTATAAGCTTCAAGAAATAGGGCTAGAGAGCACAATATGCACTTGGGTCAGTAATTGGTTAGATAATAGGGAGCAGCGCGTTGTGGTCAATAGATCATTTTCAAATTGGACTAAAGTACTAAGTGGTGTGCCACAAGGGTCTGTACTTGGACAACTTTTGTTCAACATTTTCATCAATGACCTACATTAGGTCTAGAGAGCATGGTGTCAATTTTCGCAGACGATACCAAATTGTGTAAGGTTATAAATACGGAGGGGGCTGCTGAGTATCTTCAGAACGACTTAACTAAACTGGAAGCATGGGCAGCAAAATGGAGAATGAGATTCAACACAGACAAGTGTAAGGTAATGCACTGTGAGGGCAAGACCAAAAATTACACCTACATACTTAATGGGGTAATATTAGGGGATTCTGTACTGGCAAAAGACTTAGGGGTTCACATAGATAACAAATTAAGCTACAGTACCCAAAGTAGGAGTGCAGCAAAGAAGGCTAATAAGATATTAGCATGCATAAAACAGGGAATTGATGCAAGGAACAAGAGTATTATACTCCCATTATATAAATCACTAGTGAGGCCACATCTTGAATACTGTGTGAAATTTTGGGCACCATATTACAAAAGGGATATCCTGGAGCTAGAAAAGGTTCAGAGGCGGGCGACCAAACTAATCAAGGGCATGGAGACGCTGGAATACGAGGAAAGGCTTGCAAGGCTCGGCATGTTTACAATGGAAAAGCGGAGACTAAGAGGAGACATGATCAACATCTACAAATATATAAGGGGTCAATACACAGAGCTTGGGAGGGACCTGTTTTCTATAAGATCAGCACAGAGAACACGTGGTCACTCGCTTAGGTTAGAGGAGTGGAGTTTCCGCACATTGAGGCAAAAAGTTTTTTTCACAGTAAGGACAATACGTGTTTGGAATTCCCTGCCTGAGAGAGTAGTAACTGCGGACTCAGTCAACACCTTTAAGAATGGGTTAGATAAATTCCTATTGGATAAATATACATACCTATATACATTATAGTTAATTTAACTAGCCCTAACATAAAAATAACTAGTCCTATAATAAGACTGCATAGGAGACCACAAATAGGTTGAACTCGATGGACAATTGTCTTTTTTCAACCTTAGTTACTATGTTACTATGTTACATGTCTCACACATCCCCCCCATACTGACATGCATGTCTGCACACTGCCCCCCCCCATACGGACATACATGCCTGCACACTGTCCCTCCCATACTGGCATACATGCCTGCACACTGCCCCACCCCCATATTGACATCCATGTCTCACTCATCCTCCCCCCATACTGACATCCATGTCTGCACACTGTGCCCCCCCATACTGACATGCATGTCTGCACACTGCCCCCCATACTGATATCCATGTCTGCACACTACTCCCCCCATACTGATATCCATGTCTGCACACTACTCCCCCCATACTGACATCCATGTTTCACACATCCTCCCCCCATACTGACATCCATGTCTGCACACTGCCCCCCCATACTGACATACATGCCTGCACACTGCCCCCCCATACTGACATCCATGTCTGCACACTGTCCCCCATACTGACATACATGTCTGCACACTGCCCCCCCATACCGATATCCATGTCTGCACACTGCTCCCCCATACTGACAACCTTGTCTGCAGACTGCCCCCCATACTGACATCCATGTCTCACATATCCTCCCCCCATAATGACATCCATGTCTGCACACTGCCCCCATACTGACATCCATGTCTCACACATCCTCCCCCCATACTGACATCCATGTCTGCACTCTGCTCCCCCATACTGACATCCATGTCTGCACACTGCCCCCCATACTGACATCCATGTCGTACACATCCTCCCCCATACTGACATCCATGTCTTCACACTGCCCCCCCATACTGACATACATGCCTGCACACTGCCCCCCCATACTTACATCCATGTCTGCACACTGCCCCCCCCCATACTGACATCCATGCCTGCACACTGCCCCCCATACTGACATCCATGTCTGCACACTGCCCCCCATACTGATATCCATGTCTGCACACTACTCCCCCCATACTGACATCCATGTCTGCAGACTGCCCACGTATACTGACATCCATGTTTTACACATCCTCCCCCCATACTGACATCCATGTCTGCACACTGCCCCCCCATACTGACATACATGCCTGCACACTGCCCCCCCATACTGACATCCATGTCTGCACACTGCCCCCCATACTGACATACATGTCTGCACACTGCCCCCCCATACCGATATCCATGTCTGCACACTGCTCCCCCATACTGACAACCTTGTCTGCAGACTGCCCCCCATACTGACATCCATGTCTCACACATCCTCCCCCCATAATGACATCCATGTCTGCACACTGCCCCCATACTGACATCCATGTCTCACACATCCTCCCCCCATACTGACATCCATGTCTGCACTCTGCTCCCCCATACTGACATCCATGTCTGCACACTGCCCCCCATACTGACATCCATGTCGTACACATCCTCCCCCATACTGACATCCATGTCTTCACACTGCCCCCCCATACTGACATACATGCCTGCACACTGCCCCCCCATACTTACATCCATGTCTGCACACTGCCCCCCCCATACTGACATCCATGCCTGCACACTGCCCCCCATACTGACATCCATGTTTGCACACTGCCCCCCCCCCATGCTGACATCCATGTCTCACACATCCTCCCCCATACTGACATCCATGTCTCACACATCCTCCCCCATACTGACATCCATATCTGCACACTGCCCCCCTATACTGACATCCATGCCTGCACACTGCCCCCATACTGACATCCATGTCTGCACACTGCTCCCCCATACTGATATCCATGTCTGCACACTGCCCCCCATACTGACATCCATGTCTCACACATCCTCCCCCATACTGACATCCATGTCTTCACACTGCCCCCCCATACTGACATACATGCCTGCACACTCCCCCCCCATACTGATATCCATGTCTGCACACTGCCCCCCATACTGACATCCATGTCTCACACATCCTCCCCCATACTGACATCCATGTCTTCACACTGCCCCCCCATACTGACATACATGCCTGCACACTCTCCCCCATACTGACATCCATGTCTGCACACTGCCCCCCTATACTGACATCCATGCCTGCACACTGCCCCCATACTGACATCCATGTCTGCACACTGCTCCCCCATACTGACAGCCATGTCTGCACACTGCCCCCCATACTGACATCTATGTCTCACACATCCTCCCCCATACTGACATCCATGTCTTCACACTCCCCCCCATACTGACATCCATGTCTGCACACTGCCCCCCTATACTGACATCCATGCCTGCACACTGCCCCCCATACTGACATCCATGTCTGCACACTGCCCCCATACTGACATCCATGTCTGCACACTACCCCCCCATACTGACATCAATGTCTGCACACTGCCCCCCCCCATCCTGACATACATGTCTGCACACTGTGCCCCCCATACTGACATCCATGTCTGCACACTGCCCCCCATACTGACATCCATGCCTGCACACCGCCCCCATACTGACATACATGTCTGCACACTGCTCCCCCATACTGACATACATGCCTGCACACTGCCCCCCCCCCCATACTGACATCCATGTCTGTACACTGCCTCCCCCATACTGACATACAAGCCTCCACATCTGCCCCCTCATACTGTCATCCATGTCTGCACACTGCCCCCCCATACTGACATACATGACTGCACACTGCCCTCCCATACTGACATACATGCCTGCACACTGCCCTCCCATACTGACATACATGCCTGCACACTGCCCCCCCTATACTGACATACATGCCTGCACACTGCCCCACATACTGACGTACATGCCTGCACACTGCCCCCTCATACTGACATCCATGTCTGCACGCTGCCTCCCCCATACTGACATACATGCCTGCACATTGCTCCCCCCTATACTGTCATCCATGTCTGCACACTGCCCCCCCATACTGACATACATGCCTGCACACTGCTCCCCCATACTGACATCCATGTCTGCACACTGCCCCCCCATAATGACATACATGCCTGCACACTGCTCCCCCATACTGACATACATGTCTGCACACTGCTCCCCCATACTGACATACATGCCTGCACACTGCCCCCCCATACTGTCATCCATGTCTGCACACTGCCCCCCCCATACTGACATACATGACTGCACACTGCCCTCCCATACTGACATACATGCCTGCACACTGCTCCCCCTGTACTGACATACATGCCTGCACACTGCCCCCCCCCCCCCACCCCCATACTGACCCCTCCCTCTAGCAGCCTCACATCAGGGAGTCGCCAGGTGGAATGTGAAGGCTGAGGAGGACTCGAGGAGACCGGACGCCGTACAGGAGGGACACATTACGGCAGCAGGCATGTCAGCGGGAAGTGCCAGATATTAGGGGTGCCTGATATTAGGGGGATACACATAGGGCGTGCACACCATGCACCCCCTGTGCGCACGCCTATGTGTATCTCCCTGCAGATGCTGTGACTGTATGGCTCTATCTCCGCCCATCGCTGTGACTCCGCCCAGCGTTAGCCACACAGTCACAGAGGGACAGATCTGGGCTATTATATAGGAGATATATATTTTTTCAGTGCCCCGATTCTAAATAGAATAGATACTGTATGTGGAAAGAAATCAGGAAGTATGGAAAGAGGGTTAGAACAGTGTGTATTTCGACAGATTAGAGGCATAAGGGAAGGTGTACTAAAATTGTAATTTTTGGGGTCCCCACTTCCTGAGGAATTCCAACCCTGGGCTGACTGGTTTGGGGGGTGTTTAATGTTATGCCAGGGGGACCCCACACTGAGTGTCTCCCCTGCTATGGCACTACTCCCGCTAGCTGGTTCAGCCTAGTGCTGGTCTTTGTAAAATAAGGGGAACCCTATGCTTTTATTTTTTTTGTGGGGTCTTGTATGGGGGGAGGTGGCACCAGTGCCTCACCAGTCACTGAACTCACCGTACGTCACTGGTGTACAGATAGGGTCCGCTATACCGTAAGAGGCCTACAGCTCTCCATAAGGGCGATTATGCACATTTCTATCAGTGTATGCAATACAGGAGTACAGTACATACACCAGATTTCCATCCAACTCAACATCAGTCTCAATATGCCATAGGCGCCCACCGCAAGTGCCCCAGAGTCTATGTACAGGGCTGCTGGAGTTGGAGGAAGGGCCAATCTCCCCTCTCCTATCAGCTCCTCCCCCCAGAGTTAGTAGTGCTGACTGTGTGTAATATTAAATTCTATCTCTATTGCTGACAACAGGGACAGCCACGCTGAGGGGTAGGAGGGGCCGCTCACTAAGCTCCTCCCCTTTCTTGCTTATATTCCGGACCTGACTCCTTCCTGTCTCATCCCCGTGCCCAAATTGTATGCGAGGGACGGAGGAGCAGAGGCACTGACAGCCATACCCTGTGCATTAGCTGCAGCAGCCCCTGATCTCCAGACCACTGACGACAGGTCAGGTCTCTTGTTTTTCGTCTGTGGGTTTGTGTCAAGGATGTTGAGGTGTGGGGTGCCAGGAATGGGGAGGGGGGAAAGCATATTGTTGCAGCTTGGCCCACCACTCTCTAGTTCAGCCACTGGTTATAGTTTTAGTTCATCCTTCTACAATGCCATAGATTGTAAGCTCGCAAGCAGGGCCTTCCTACCTCTATGACTGTTTGTTATTATCCAGTTTTGTCTTCTCGTTGTGTCCAGATGTAAAGCGCAATGGAATTTGCTGCGTTACATAAGAAACTGTTAATAATAATAATAATAATTTAGTACTTGCTTATCCCTTAAATTTCACATCTACAGTATGACACTCAGCAAGCAGCCACTGTGGTGCTATAATGGTTTTCCAATTCTCTGGCTGAAAGTGCATGACCCCATACAGTTACAGAGACCCTCCTTTCATGTAGGCTCAGGTAACAGGAATGTAATACTCTCTAAATTGTGCCATTATTATTAAATATATTATTACAAATCTGTTAGGCTCATGTCCATGTTATACAAGAACTTTGTAGTATACTAGACTGTGGAAATTCTCCAGCTCACTGTCCCGTCTTCCCTGCCCAGTTTACTTATTTAGGGTTCTATTTATTAACCTTATTTTTACTAAAATAACGTGAAAAATTGTGTTTTCACACCCTTTTCACATTATTTTAGTATCACCTGAATGTATTAAAGGACATTTGGAGCAGTTTTCATGAAAAACTGCTCCAAACCCTTTAATTCACTTTTTATTAGTAACCCACATCGCATTCCCCATACTTATAATGGGAAATGTGATGCGGCCAAATTTACTAAAACAAAAATGTGAAAAAATACCGCAGTGTGCCCTGTGATAATCTCGCCAGCTCAGGCTGGCGAGTTCACAGGGCAGCACTACGATATGCACCCTTTTGCCCCGCTTTCTCTGCCCCTGGTAGAGAAAGCTGAGCGGGGACTCGGCAGAGTGATCAGCTATTTGTGTCCTGTGGACACACAAGCTGATCACTGTGTAAAAATAAAAAAAGTAAAAAAACAAAACATACTCACCTGTCCAGGGAGCCGGTGTCCGCGTCTCCTGTGAGCGCTGCCGGGCGCTGGGTCCCCCATATGCTGCGCTGTGACCCTGGTGCAGTAAAGTGACGCTGCACAACGGCAGTGCACATTACAGCACCGTGAGTCACAGCGCAGGAGAAGGACCTGGCGCCCGGCAGCCTCCTGAAACAGCGCGGACTGGCTCCCTGGACAGGTGAGTATATTGATCTTCTGGGGGGGGGGTCCACGGCGCACAGGGGTAGTCGCGACGAGGCGGTTGACCGGGCAGCGGCAGCAGCAGCGATGTTGGCGGGGACGGCGCATGCGCAGCAGGATATCGGGGTATTTTTTACAAAAAATACCCCGATGATGATGCGAAGAGGCATCGCAGGGACAGAGCTTGACAGCAAGCTCTGTTCCTGCATGCGATAATTGATACATCCCTGCCATGTAATCAATTATCGCAGTGCGAGTTTGGGCGATTTTATCACCTGTCAGCCGCATCCTGGATGCGGATGGTGATAAATAGGCCCCTTAGACTTAAGTCGGTTGACCATTGCTACTGCTTTACTGTGTATGTTAGTTTAAGGAGCATGCTTTTTGATTTCTAATACTTTTTTTTTTATTCCTTTGATCAATAGTTAATGTGGTTCATAACTAATTTATGATTTCATAACAGCAGTCTGTTCATTATATGATTTGCAGTAATATTGTGCATGCAGCTTACAGGAGCAAAAGGTTACTGTTATATTTATGCCAATGAAATCCATTTTGAACAATCTAGTCATGATATTTACAATTAGCATCAGACCCTTCAACATTATGCTTTTCATAGACGTGCAGTTCTTTTCTTCCAAATATCCCACTTATTTTATTAGCACATTTTTATGTGCTTCATTAATCAACTGATGTTTAAGAACACCTCTCTCATCAGTGAATTAATTTGGCTTTCACAGACAGCCCACTTTGATCATTAATATCTCAGTGTTTCCTTATGGGAATCCTTCCACCCCCTTATTTACTTTCCATGCCTTTTTTTTCTTTCTTCTGTGTTTTTTTTATTCAAATTCCTTTGGAGACATGGCTGCAAACAAACAAACTGAAAGTAGCAGCTTGGAAACTATAATTATACTGACGATGTTACATACATAAATTCATTTAGACCTATTACACTTTTGTCCAAAAGTGGTTGTTGGCTGGCTTACCATGTGCTAGGGACAGACAGTGTGGAATTCCCAATATACTCCTACTTATACCCCTTTCACACCGCACAAATAACCCGGTATCGATCCGGCATATTGCAGCAGCTCCAACTGTCAGTACACGGTACACGGTACCAGGGGGTTGTAGAAGGGAGGGGAGGCTGTAAAACGACTGTGTCTCCTATTAAGGGACACAGTCTGCGCTGACAAGGGTTCTCCCTTTGCTGAAAGCGCTGTGAGTGGGTTGGCTCCGATCTCTGTGTCTCTCTTGCCTTTCTTGGGGGGGAAACTCTGTCTGCCCCCACCTGTGTGTGTGTGGAGTGTTTGGTGGTCTCTTTTAGCTATGTCCAGGGACACTGTGTCATATGCTGCAGAGGATTTATCCTCCCTGGATGATCCCATTCCATGTAATTAGGATAGCACTGGTTTAGCACAGATACCAGCAAGGGAACCAGAGTGGTTTTCCTCGATCAAATCTTGGATTTCTCAGATTTCTGACAGGGTTGCAAGTAATGAATCTGCAACCCAGGTATAACAGAGCTCTATGGCAGTATGGCCTTTTTCTGGTACCTCAGGACGCCCAGCTATATACCCCCACAAACGTGCGCTTGTGCATGTCACACAAGATGACACGGATACCGATTCTGACACTACAGATGGTGATGGGGATGTGTTACGGGGGTCCGGATCTCTTGTAAAGGGGGTGCAATTGTTGATAGAGGCTATCAGGGATGTGTTAAATGTTAATGATACCACACCTGAGCAGGCTGAGGCTTTTTTCACTGAAAATAAAAAAGCCTCGCTAACCTTCCCTGCGTCAAAGGAATTGAATATTTGAAAAAGCATGGGAAAACCCTGAGAAAAATTCCAGGTCCCTAAAAGGGTCCAGGTGGCATTTCCTTTCCCTGAGGAGGATAGGAAAAAATGGGAAAACCCGCTGATTGTTGACGCCTCTGTGTCCAGACTCTCCAAGAAGGTGGTTTTACCTGTTCCAGGATCTACCGCCTTAAAGGAGCCGACTGATAGGAAAATTGATGACTCGCTTAAATCAATGTATACTGCTTCAGGGGCCATATTACGTCCCACTATTGCTACTGCATGGATTGCAAAGGCAATAGTAAAGTGGTCGGCTACCTTACTTGGGGATTTGGATACTATGGATAGGGATGACGTTGCTTTGTATTTACGCAACATTCATGATTTTGCAGGTTTTATGGTAGAATCCATGAAAGACCTGGGTTCCATGGCTGCGGGAATTTCTTCCATGTCTGTTTCAGCTCGTCGGGGACTGTGGCTGTGTCAGTGGTCGGTCGACGCAGAATCCAGAAGGAGTGTGGAGTCCCTACCCTATACAGGTCAGACTCTCTTCGGGGAAGCTCTAGATTCGTGGATATCCACGGCTACAGCGGGTAAGTCTCCGTTTCTTCCCTCAGCAGCAACTGCTCCGAAGAAATCTTTCTCTTCATCTGCACCGCAGTCCTTTCGGCCTAACAAGCCCAGAAAGGCCAGAACATCCAACACCTTCTATTAGGGGAAGTCGGGTTAAGTCCAAGAAACCTGCAGCTGCAGGTTCCCAGGAACAAAAGCCTACTTTGGGTACGCCAAAGTCCTCCGCATGACGGTGGACTGCACGCCCCAGTGGTGGGGCCAGTGGGGGCGAGACTCAGACACTTCAGTCATGTCTGGGTATCGTCCGGCCTGGATAACTGGGTGATAGATATTGTGTCTCAGGGATACAGGCTGGAATTTCAAAGTCTACCTCCTCATCGCTTTTTTCAAGTCAGGCTTACCAACTCTGTTGGAGGACAGCAAAGTACTACAAGACGCTGTCCAAAAGCTGGTGGAGGCAGAGGTCATTGTGCCAGTGCCACCTCACATGCTCACCAAAGGTTACTATTCGAACCTTTTTGTGGTACCGAAACCGGATGGTTCGGTCAGGCCCATTCTGAACCTGAAATCATTGAACCCCTTTCTAAAGGAGTTCAAGTTCAAGATGGAGTCTCTCAGGGCGGTGATATCAGGTCTGGAATAAGGGGAATTCCTGGTATCACTGGATATTAATGATGCGTACCTCCACATTCCGATCTGGCTGCCGCATCAGGCTTATCTCCGCTTCGCATTGCTGGGCTGTCATTTCCAGTTCCAGGCCCTGCCATTCGGCCTCTCCACAGCACCGAGGGTGTTTACCAAGGTGATGGTGGAAATGATGATTCTCCTCCGCAAGCAAGGGGTGAACATCATTCCATATCTGGACGATCTGCTGATAAAGGCATCATCCAAGGAGAAGCTACTGCAGTCCATTGTTCTCACAACACGACTGCACCAGAGTCACAGTTGGATTCTGAACCTTCCAAAGTCACATTTGGAACCAACCCAGAGATTGTCATTTCTGGGAATGATCCTGAATACGGAAGTGCAGCGGGTGTTTTTTCCGCAGGAAAAGGCGTTGGTGATACAAGCTATGGTCCGGGATGTCCTGAAGCCGCCCCGGGGAGTCAGTTCATCAATGCATTCGCCTCTTGGGAAAGATGGTGGCCTCTTACGAAGCTCTCCAGTACGGGAGGTTCCACGCTCGGACCTTCCAACTGGATCTCCTGGACAAGTGGTCGGGATCTCACCTCTACATGCACCAGAGAATTTGTCTGTCGCCAAGGGCAAGGATTTCACTCCTCTGGTGGCTCCAATTGCCTCACCTTCTGGAGGGCCGCAGGTTCGGGATTCAGTACTGGGTCCTTCTAACCACGGATGCGAGCCTCCGGGGCTGGGGAGCAGTAGCTCAAGGAGTAACCTTCCAAGGACGGTGGTCAAGCCTGGAAGCCGGCCTGCCCATCAACCTCCTGGAACAAAGAGCTGTCTACAACGGTCTTCTTTAGGCGGCCCCTCTTCTGAGAAATCGGGCCATTCAAGTGCAGTCGGACAACGTAACAACAGTGGCTTACATAAACCGACAAGGCGGAACAAAGAGCAGAGCGGCAATGTCAGAGGTGACAAGAATACTCCTCTGGACAGAAAGATATGCGTTAGCGCTGTCAGCCATCTTCATTTCGGGAGTAGACAACTGGGAAGCAGACTCCCTCAGCAGACACGGTCTCCATCCAGGAGAGTCGGGCCTCCATTAGGAGGTGTTCAAGGAAAGAACAGATCTTTGGGGCCTACCCCAAATAGACATGATGGCCTCTCGTCTCAACAAGAAGCTTCTGCGTTATTGTTCCGGGTCGAGGGACCCACAGGCAGTGGTAGTGGACGCCCTGGTATCTCCGTGGGTGTTCCAGTCAGTGTACGTGTTTCCACTACTCCCACTCATCACAAGAATCCTAAAGCTCATAAGGAGAACAGGGGTTCAAGTGATCCTCATTGCCCCAGACTGGCCAAGAAGGGCTTGGTACGCGGACCTTATGAATCTACTGCGAGAAGATCAGAGGCCTCTTCCTCTTCTGGAGGACCTGCTGCAGCAGGGGCTGTTCGCCTATCAAGACTAACCGCAGGTACGTTTGACGGCATAGAAGTTGAGCGCCTGATACTTGCTCGGAAGGGCATTCCAAAGAAGGTCATTCGTACCCTGATACAGGCTAAGAAAAGGGTAACGTCTAAACATTACAATCGTATTTGGAAGAAATGTCTCTTGATGTGAATCCAAGAAGTTTCCTATGGTGGAGTTTCAATTCGGAAGTTTCCTCCTCTTCCTGCAAGCAGGTGTGGATATGGGCCTGAGTTTAGGATCTGTGAAGGTCCAGATTTCGGCCCTGTCCATTTTCTTTCAGAAACAATTGGCTGCCCTCCCTGAGGTTTCATTCCTTTGTGAAGGGAGATCTGCATATCCAACCTCCCTTTGTTCCGCCTACGGCGCCTTGGGACCTTAACGTGGTGTTGCAGTTCCTCCAGTCGGATTGGTTTAAACCTCTACAAGAGGTAGAGGTTAAATTTCTTACATGGAAGGTGGTCACTTTGTTGGCCTTAGCTTCTGCTAGACGTGTGTCCGAACTGGGGGCTTTATCCAGTAAAAGCCCTTACTTGATTTTCCACGAAGATAGAGCTGAGGTGTCGGCATTTCATATCAACCAACCTATTGTGGTGACAGGGGCTACTGACTCCTCAATTACATCAAAGTCCTTGGATGTCGTAAGGGCTCTGAAGATATATGTGAAGAGAACTTCTCGTCACAGAAAGTCAGACTCTCTGTTTGTCCTATATGATCCCAAGAAAATTGGGTGTCCTGCTTCTAAGCAGACGATTTCTCGCTGGATCAGGTTCACTATCCAGCACGCTTATTCTACGGCAGGACTGCCGTGTCCAAAATCTGTTAAGGCCCACTCTACTCGTAAGGTGGGGTCTTCCTGGGCAGCTGCCCGGGGTGTCTCGGCAGTGCAACTTTGCCGAGCTGCTACTTGGTCTGGGTCAAACACGTTTGCAAAGTTTTACAAGTTCGATACTTTGGCTTTTGATGACCTGAGGTTCAGTCAGTCAGTTCTGCAGGAGCCTCCGCGCTCTCCCTCCCATTCTGGGAGCTTTGGTACATCCCCATAGTACTAATGTGGACCCCAGCATCCTCTAGGACATAAGAGAAAATAGGATTTTGGTACCTACCGGTAAATCCTTTTCTCAAAGTCCGTAGAGGATGCTGGGCGCCCGTCCAGTGCTTCGTTTTCCTGCAAATGAAATTTGGTTCAGTACCGCTTTGTTTTAGTTAAGTACTGCGTTGTTACTTGGTATGTAATGTTTCAGCTGTTGCTGAGTAGTTCAAGCTCGTTGGCTTGACGTGCCTTGTATGTGTGAGCTGGTATGAATCTCACCACTATCTGTGTATAATCCTTCTCTCGAAGTATGTTGTCTCCTCGGGCACAGTTTCTAGATTGAGTCTGGTAGGAGGGGCTTAGAGGGAGGAGCCAGCCCACACTCTCAAACTCTTAAAGTGCCAATGGCTCCTGGTGGACCCGTCTATACCCCATGGTACTAATATGGACCCCAGCATCCTCTACGGACTACGAGAAAAGGATTTACCGGTAGGTACCAAAATCCTATTTTTAAAAAGCTTATATATGTGTTCATAGTTTCTGCACTGTATTATGTTCATACTATTTATTAAGCACCTTGAGTCCAATAATCATTATTATTATTATTACACCCATATACACTGCAGGACAATACACCCATATACTTATTACAAGTGGTGGATCCAGAAAACAATGACAGACGGGACACTGTAATTGTGTGTGTGTGTGTGTGTGTGTGTGTGTGTGTGTGTGTGTGTGTGTGTGTGTTAGTGGAAGGGGGCTGAGGGGGTCTATGATGAGAGCTATGGACTCATGCCCACTGTGAACATAGAAAAGGCAAGGAGCTCCTTTGCTGCTGTGAGGCGGTGGCACAAAACTGTAGAGGGTAAGGGTTCTTGACAGCCTGTTGTGCTGCTTTGTGAAAATTGTGATAATGCTTTAGAGAAAACCTAACCATGATGTCCTGCAGCAAATCTCTAATGCAATCTTCTTATACAAGGACAGTTAAAAGAAAGTTGTCCCAAATGGAAAAGGAGTCCCCTGGCCCCTCAGTATGTGACATACTGATATTCACAATAGTATACAGCACAGACAGCATCTCATTGACCACCATATACTGTAGCACAGATAGCATTTTTGACAGCCATACTGCAGATTGCATCCCAGTTCCCACCTCACAGAATCCCAATAATCGTATTATACTCCGGTTTCGTCACAAATATACAGTATGTCTGAAAGGCAGATGACAAGGATTCATTTTATATGGACACTTTGACTATATATTTGGTACGCAGGCCATTTAGGTGTGGTTGGTCATAATCCTATAGACCTAACTACTACACAATATGGCAATTGTCTTTTTCTCCCTGATTTTTCAGATTTAGAGATCGGATTGAGCCTATGATATAGGAGATTGATATGTTCTAATACAAGCCACAATCTGGTACGCAATTCTGTTATCTGCGTGTATTCAGCACATCCTGGATAGACATACTACACCATAAGCGCTTGTTCTTCTCTTTTTCTCTTCTTTCTGCAGAATCCCTCGGCAATTTATATAAAATATATATAATATGCATAGGATGGTATTGAGCATGAGCAGTGGCACAACCCACCCCCCCTCCCACAATTGCCATTATAAAGGTGAAGAATTTGGGCATGGCTGCGCTGCAAGAGGCATGGCATTGCAGGAAAAGACTACCTTATACCCCAGTTTTGCAACCTGCACGCCCAGACATTGACCACCACATGAAAAATATAATCCTGATTCACGCCCCTTACGTTATTTGTAATTTTTCCTCCTTAAAGTAATGCCCCTTACACATTATGCCACAGACCGCAACGGCCCTTAAACATTATGTCACATACCGCAATGACCATTACACAATATGACACAGACTGTAATGCCCCTGGCACATTAGGCCACACACCACAATGCCTGTGACACATTATGACACACAAAGCATGTGTCATAATGTTTAAAATGTTTAAAAACAATGCAGGGGAAAGAACACGTTTAGAAAGGAAAACCTATGGACATGTGTTTGCTGCTCAGTAACAAGGGTTCCGTTTCCAGCCACATCCAGTTTTAACAATAAAGTTTTACTATCTAAAGAGACAAAGCAAAAGCTGCGTTCATCCTTGAAAAAGCATCCTGGTGACATGAAACGTGTTGGAGATACCAGCAGTAGTGGGGAGCCACGGCAAAATCACAATAGAAGGAAGCCGCGAGCCGCAACCGGAAGTTCCGCTCTGTCATGCCCGGCAAGCCAGTATCACTGAATGAGATCAGGAACCATCGTGAAGTCAAAGGGTAAGATAGGGAAAGTTCTTTTCTACCTCACGCCAGAGTGGTATTCCTCAGACTGCACTGCTTTAACACCATCCCCACCGCTAAAAAGAGCTTAAACATTATTTGAATATTTAATTTTTATTTTATTGATATTTTCCAATTTATTTAATGTAATTTATTTTACTTTTTTAATTTATTTATTCAATTTGTATTCATGTCCGCATACATTTGGTCCTCCTGCATACATTTGGTCCTAACTGTCAACAAGTCATAGCACACCTTCTAACTGAACAAAATAGTGTTAATTTATCCAAGATAATTTTTTTGTACCTGGCAAGATCAGCAATGTGACAAATTATCCTGTAATCAGATATACATACATTTGAAGGTAAATCAGATTGGTTGTGAATTATATTAATAAATTATATAATAGAATACACTATTTAAAAAAATAGAAAAATTACACTCAAGATTCCCGGACAATTAACTTTTTGCAGATATGACAGTCAAGTTACTCTATGATAACGGATCTCGTAATTAAAATTCAAAATATCACACGCTGGAACCATAAAATAGTTATTTTTATTCAATAGTGTTTGGTTTCTTTTCAGACACGTGAATTCTTCCTCACACTGAAGGCATCCAAAATACTGTATGACTTGGATAAGCTGTAAAATGTAACATCCACTAATCCTAGCAAATGCTTCTGAGTGGATTTCAGTGGGTCTCCCTTTCACTACAGGCTGTTTTATTTCTTCACCATGATGAATACAGGATTCTGCTGGGCAGACACTACAGAATTCCCTCCTCATCTGACCTGGATGCCAAGCGGGAACACAGCAATGTTTGGGAAAGCATGGTCCTCACATGCAGCATGATAATTACACTGAGTGCAACTGAGGACATGATGATAAACACATGTAGAGTGTATCCCCTATTTACACACTGTATCATATAGCAGCTCAGCATTTTCACAATGTATTTCCTAATACATTTCTATCTCTTTTCCCCATTCATTTATTTTACAACAAGAACATATCCAGTGCTAACTGCTAAGAGAGAAGCACGGCAATTTAGTAGGTATTTTTCTGCTGTCTGTCAGCTGTTGTCTACTCTGCTATCTCATCAAACACCTAAAGTATGTCATCATCATACAATTCCTATGTACATGAAAGTGACATAAAATAAGAATAGGAAAATAATGGTTTGCTTCATTTTTAAAGTGTATTTATAGAAAACTAATGTTACAGGAAAGGTCCTTTTCTGATACCAATTCTCAGAAAAATAACCAAATAATAAATTGCTAGGGGTATATTTACTAAAGTGCGGGTTTACAAAAGTGGAGATGTTGAATATAGCATCCAATCAGATTCTACTTATTTATCTAGTACCTTCTAGAAATTGATAGATAGAATCTGATTGGTTGCCATGGGCAATATCTACACTTTTGCAAAACCGCACTTTAGTAAATATACCCCCTAGTATGGATCCAAATGGAATAGACAACAGGTGGAAATTATAGGCAATTAGCAAGACACCCCCAATAAAGGAGTTGTTGTGCAGGTGGTGACCACAGACCACTTCTCAGCTCCTATGCTTTCTGGCTGATGTTTTGGTCTCTTTTGAAAGCTGGCGGTGCTTTCACTCTAGTGGTAGCATGCGACGGAGTCTACAACCCACACAAATGGCTCAGGTAGTGCAGCTCATCCAGGATGGCACATCAATGCGAGCTGTGGCAAGAAGGTTTGCTGTGTCTGTCAGCGTAGTGTCCAGAGCATGGAGGCGCTACCAGGAGACAGGCCAGTACATCAGGAGACGTGGAGGAGGCCGTAGGAGGGCAACAACCCAGCAGCAGGACCGCTACCTCCGCCTTTGTGCAAGGAGGAACAGGAGGAGCACTGCCAGAGCCCTGCAAAATGACCTCCAGCAAGCCACAAATGTGCATGTGTCTACTCAAACGATCAGGAACAGACTCCATGAGGGTGGTATGAGGGCCCGACGTCCACAGGTGGGGGTTGTGCTTACAGCCCAACACCGTGCAGGACGTTTGGCATTTGCCAGAGAACACCAAGATTGGCAAATTCGCCACTGGCGCCCTGTGCTCTTCACAGATGAAAGCAGGTTCTCACTGAGCACATGTGACAGACGTGACAGAGTCTGGAGATGTATCACAAAAAAGACTACAGAGAAGACAAGATAACCCTGGTAGGGAGCACTCTTATCTGAGGTAACGAGATAATTTTTTGTATTAATGAAACAATCTTAAAATTACAAATTTTATTAGATATGCCTTAAAAATTGAAATTTACAAAGCCCGTGTGGATTCACTAGTAAATATGTGATCATATGCGAAAATATGTTAGAAAATATATATATAGTCTTATCTAAATTACCTCAGTCAGAACAATTAAGTATGTTAAAGTACGTCTGCGTAATAATTCCCTTAACACTGGTGTGTGGCTAAATAAGGATATATTTAAAAATTAAATGGTGTGACCATCATCTTATCAATTGTATAGCCCATATACAGGTTTCTCAGGGCAATTAGTTTGAATCATAGGTCACTGATTGGTTATTTTTGATTGGGTCACCTATACAACAGTATGAGGCCCAGTTGTCAAAGAAAAGTGTCTGTAGAGCTGTTTTCAAGAATATAGTGGACATGGGGGGTCATTCCGAGTTGTTCGCTCGCAAGCTGCTTTTAGCAGCTTTGCACACGCTAAGCCGCCGCCTACTGGGAGTGAATCTTAGCTTATCAAAATTGCGAGCGAAAGATTAGCAGAATTGCGAATAGACACTTTTTAGCAGTTTCTGAGTAGCTCCAGACTTACTCGGCATCTGCGATCAGTTCAGTGCTTGTCGTTCCTGGTTTGACGTCACAAACACACCCAGCGTTCGCCCAGACACTCCTCTGTTTCTCCAGCCACTCCCGCGTTTTTCCCAGAAACGGTAGCGTTTTTTCGCACACACCCATAAAACGGCCAGTTTCCGCCCAGAAACACCCACTTCCTGTCAATCACATTACGATCACCAGAACGAAGAAAAAACCTCGTAATGCCGTGAGTAAAATACCTAACTGCATAGCAAATTTACTTGGCGCAGTCGCACTGCGGACATTGCGCATGCGCATTAGCGACTAATCGCTCCGTAGCGAGAAAAAAATAACGAGCGAACAACTCGGAATGACCCCCATGGACATACCATCCACCAGCCGTATGATATTACCACCTATGTGAAAAAATGGTTAGTTTATGTTGAATCACACACATATACTGAATAAAGGGGTGTGAGGCCCTGGTACTTAGAAACAATTGCCCAAGAAGGACACAATTGCTCTATATCAGATAGTCATGTGCTAATCACTCAGAAACAGAAACAAAACAGTTTACCTTTAATATAAATCAATCGTGCTTTAACGGAGGTATGAGGCACATATACCTCAATTTCTCAGCAGCTACCAAAAGGTTTTAGAATGCTGGATTCATAACATATATACCTCAATTTCTCAGCAATTACCAAATAGTTTCAGAATGCTGAATTCATACAGTAGAAATTTGAAAAATTAATTGCAATCGTGCTTTAAAGGTTTTAGAATGCTGGATTCATAACATATATACCTCAATTTCTCAGCAGTTACCAAATAGTTTCAGAATGCTGGATTCATACAGTAGTAATTTGAAAAATTGATTGCAATCGTGCTTTAACAGAGGTGTGAGGCACATGTACCTCAATTTCTCAGCAGCTACCAAACCGTTTCAAAATACTGAATCTTTAAACGCTAGAAGGATGTATAAAGTGGCCATTATACAGGTATGACCCCCCTTCTGCTGTTCTCTCATCTTGCCAACCGGTATAGGAAGAGGAATGAGAGAGGGTAGGTGCACCCAACTTGGCCAGAAGGAAGAAAGAGGAGGTATCAAGCAGAGGGACTATAGCAAGTACTCTCTGGTGCCTTGTAACAGGTAGTGCAGAGATTTAAACCTGCACTTAGGTCTCTAGTGCGGTACACTCCTGAATGATAAAATTTCTTGAATTTTTACGAGAGATGAGGAAGAGGTGAACAATGTTAGCTATTGCCAATAGTAGGACAATTTAATTTGTATTGTGTATCACTCCAACTCTCTTAGCCATGTTCTCTTCCTACATACACTCCAGTGGTTTAGGCAGGAAAAATAATAATTATCGCTGCTGTTTATCAGAGGTATGAGGCACATATACCTCAATTTCTCTGCAGCTACCAAACAGTTTCAGAATGCTGGATTCATAAGGTAATAATTTGAAATATTGGTTACTATCGTGCTTTGACAGAGGTGTAGGGCACATATATCTCAATTTCTCAGTAGTTACCAAACAGTTTCAAAATGCTGGATTCATAACGTCGTGCTTTAACAGAGGTGTGAGGCACATATATCTTTCAATTTCTCAGCAGTTACCAAACAATTTCAAAATGCTGGATTCATAACTACCAAACAGTTTCAGAATGCTAGATTCATAAGGTAGTAATTTGAAATATTGGTTACAATCGTGCTTTAGCAGAGGTGTAAGGCACATATATCTTAATTTCTCAGTAGTTACCAAACAGTTTCAAAATGCTGGATTCATAACGTCGTGCTTTAACAGAGGTGTGAGGCACATATATCTCTCAATTTCTCAGCAGTTACCAAACAATTTCAAAATGCTGGATTCATAACGTGGTAATTTATTCTTAAGACAGTAAAGAAGTGTGTAAAGTGGCCATGATACAGGTATGACCCCCCCTTCTGCTGTTCTCCCGTCTTGCCAACCGGTATAGGACGAGGAATGAGAGAGGGTAGGTGCACCCAACTTGGCCAGAAGGAAGGAGAAGGAGGTATCAAGCAGAGGGACTATAGCAGGTACTCTTAGAGACATAAGTCTCTAATGCGGTACACTCCTGAACGATTCAATTTTAGGAGAGATGAAGGAAAAAATGAACAATGTTGGCTAATGCCAATGATAGAACAATTGAGTTTGTATTGTTTATCACTTCAACTCTCTTTAGCATATTCTCTTCTTGCAAGTAATTCAACAGTTTAAGCAGAAAAAATAAATAAAATAAATAATTACAGCCACTGTTAGAGCTCACTGATTATCATAAACAGCTGTTCCCTCCTATGCACTTTCAACCACTGCCAGCAACCTAGTAGCAGTTTAAGGATAGATGTTGATCCTGTTTCAATTATGAGTGATACAATGTAAAAATTACTATTCTGAGGTGGCCCACTGAAAATAGCACAGGATTAATTTTTTATAGACAATTTATGTCCTCATTTATCATAGACCCTAATGCCATGGGAAAAACAATATATATTTTTACAGCGTTGTGGAAGAAATATGTAAAGCCATTAATAAATTAACCGGCAGCCGCACTGGCTGTACAGTTACCACTCCTGAAGCCGACCGCGGAGAGGAGAGGGGGACACCGCCCCTAAATCCCATACACGAGCGTCCTCAATCTCGGGCACTCCCTCCCACTAGTCAGCCGCACAGAGTCCCGTCTGCCTAAGCCTTTCTGATCAGCGGCAGCCAGCTGCTCCCTCTGCTTCTACCGCTACATCGCTGAACCGCTGACGGACCAGTGGATCACGTGTGCGCACCACGTGACTCACACAGTTGGACCTGACGTACATTTCACAAAGCCTGATCACAGGTCTGGAGATGCCAAGGAGAACGTTCTGCTGCCTGCAACATCCTCCAGCATGACCGGTTTGGCAGTGGGTCAGTAATGGTGTGGGGTGGCATTTCTTTGGGGGGCCGCACAGCCCTCCATGTGCTCGCCAGAGGTAGCCTGACTGCCATTAGGTACCGAGATGAGATCCTCAGAACCCCTTGCGAGACCATATGCTGGTGCGGTTGGCCCTGGGTTCCTCCTAATGCAGGACAATGCTAGACCTCATGTGGCTGGAGTGTGTCAGCAGTTCCTGCAAGACAAAGGTATTGATGCTATGGACTGGCCCGCCCGTTCCCCAGACCTGAATCCAATTGAGCACATCTGGGACATCATGTCTCGCTCCATCCACCAATGCCCCATTGCACCACAGACTGTCCAGGAGTTAGCGGATGCTTTAGTTCAGGTCTGGGAGGAGATCCCTCAGGAGACCATCCGCCACCTCATCACGAGCATGCCCAGGCGTTGTAGGGAGGTCATACAGGCATGTGGAGGCCACACACACTACTGAACCTCATTTTGACTTGTTTTAAGGACATTACATCAAAGTTGGATCAGCCTGTAGTGTGTTTTTCCACTTTAATTTTGAGTGTGACTCCAAATCCAGACCTCCATGGGTTAATAAATTTGATTTCCATTGATAATTTTTGTGTGATATTGTTGTCAGCACATTCAACTATGTAAAGAACAAAGAATTTAATAAGAATATTTCATTCATTCAGATCTAGGATGTGTTATTTTAGTGTTCCCTTTATTTTTTTGAGCAGTGTGTATATATATAATAAAGCAAATACAATTGAAAACAAGCTAGAACAAAAACACAAATGAAAGGAATGTCCACAGCAGATGCCAGAGAGTTGAGTGAAGCTGAACAAAGAGGCGAGTCTCAATAAGAAATAATGGTCCTAGAATTCATCAGTATCCTGGACCTGTGCTCCAAGGCAAGTATGTGTCCCTACATATTCTCTCATTTGAGTATGAAGTGATTTTATACATGCTTAATGCAGCCTAACAACATTGCTGATTGGATGCCTGTTTTTGAGGCTCACTGCTTTCCCTCTGTCTAATAAAAACAATCCACTAAGTGATTTAGGGGTCTATTTACTAAACCTTGGATGGGGATAAAGGGCATGGAGATAAAGTACTAGCCAATGAGCTCCTAACTGTCATTTTGCAAACACAGCCTGTAACATGGAAGTTAGGAACTGATTTGCTGGTACTTTATGTCCGTCCACTTTATCTCCATCCAAGGCTTAGTAAATAGACCCCTTATTCATTTAAACCTCTCCAACATGTCAAATCATGATGAATGGACCATTATTGGAGTGGGAAGGGATGAGTCAATCTGAAAGAGTGTGTTTTCCAAAAAGGGGACCACCATGATTCAGTCACCTGACACAAGGCTTCTCATCACTATAATAATATTTTCACCTGCAGTTCTTTTAATACTAGTTAACAGTTACATTGTGCACTGTTTTAATGTCATAAAAAATAGGATTTTAATTACCTACCGGTAAATCCTTTTCTCGGAGTCCGTAGAGGATGCTGGGGTCAACATTAGTACCATGGGGTCATTGGCACTTTAAGCGTTTGAGAGTGTGGGCTGGCTCCTCCCTCTATGCCACTCCTACCAGACTCAGTCTAGAAACTGTGCCCGAGGAGACGGACATCTTCGAGAGAAGGATTATACACAGATAGTGGCAAGATTCATACCAGCTCACACATACAAGGCAAACCAAGCTAACGAGCTTGAAACTCAGCAACAAGTAACAAAGGCAGTTCTCAACCAAGGACAAAATTGAACTGAACCAGATAGCCACTGCAGGATGACGAAGCGCTGGGCGGGCGCCCAGCATCCTCTACGGAGTACGAGAAAAGGATTTACCGGTAGGCAATTAAAATCCTATTTTCTCTTACGTCCTAGAGGATGCTGGGGTCCACATTAGTACCACGGGGATGTACCAAAGCTCCCAGAACGGGAGGGTGAGTGCAGACGCTTGTGCAGAACTGACTGACCAAACTTTAGGTCCTCAGAGGCCAAAGTATCGAACTTGTAGAACTTTGCAAACGTGTTTCACCCTGACCAAGTAGCCACTCAGCAAAGTTGTAAAGCCTAGACATCACGGGCAGCCGCCCAGGAAGAACCCACCTTACGAGTACAGTGGGCCTTAACAGATTTTGGACACGGCAATCCTACCGTAGAATATGCATGCTGGATAGTGAACCTAATCCAGCGAGAAATCGTCTGCTTAGAAGCAGGACACCCAATTTTCTTGGGATCATACAGGACAAAGAGTCCAATTTTCTGTGACGAGCAGTCCTCTTCACATAGATCTTCAAAGCCCTCACCACGTCCAAGGACTTTGATGTAATTGAGGAGTCAGTAGCCACTGGTACCACAATAGGTTGGATGAAATTAAATGACGACACAACCTTTGGAAGGAACTGCTGACGCGTCCTGAGCTCAGCTCTATCTTCATGGAAGATAAATAGGGCTTTTACAGGATAAAGCCCCCAACTCCGACACATGTCGAGCAGAAGCTAAGGCCAAAAAAGTGACAGCCTTCCACGTGAGAAACTTGACCTCAACCTCCTGTAGAGGCTCAAACCAATCAGATTGCAGGAACTGCAACACCACGTTAAGATCCCAGGGTGCTGTCGGCGCCACAAAGGGAGGCTGGATGTGCAGAACCCCTTTCAAAAAGGTCTGAACCTCAGGGAGGGCAGCCAATTGTTTCTGGGGGAAAAAATACATAAGGCCGAAATCTGGACCTTTATGGATCCCAAACGCAGACCCATATCCACACCTGCTTGCAGGAAGAGGAGAAACCGTCCAAGTTGAAACTCCACCGTTGAAAAATTCTTGGATTCACACCAAGACACATATTTATTCCAAATGCGATGGTAATGTTTAGTACCTAGCCTGTATCAGTCCTAGCCTGTATCAGGGTAGGAATAACCTTACTATACCCTTACGGGCTAGTATCTGGCATTCAACCGCCATGCCGTCAAATGTAGCCGCAGTAAGTCCTGATAAGCGGACGGCCCCTGTTGCAGAAGGTCCTCGTGAAGAGGACGAGGCCATGGTTCTTCCAGCAGTAGATCCAGAAGAACCGCGTACCAAGCTCGCCTTAGCCAGTCCGGAGCAATGAGAATTGCCAGAACCCTTGTTCTCTTTATGAGCTTTAGAATTCTTGGAATGAGTGGAAGTGGAGGGAACACATACACTAACTTGAACACCCACGGAGTTACCATGCCATCCACCACCACTACTTGTGGGTCTCTTGACCTGGAACAGTACCTCTGGAGTTTCTTGTTGAGACGTGAGGCCATCATGTCTATTTGAGGCACGCCCCAATGACTGGTCACGTCTGAGAACACCTCCGGATAAAGGCCCCATTCTCCTGGATGGAGATCGTGTCTGCTGAGGAAGTCTGCTTCCCAGTTGTCCACTCCTGGAAGGAAGATTGCTGACAACGCCAACGCGTGCCTTTCTGCCCAGGAGAGGATTCTTGTCACCTCTAACATTGCAGCCCTGCTCTTTGTTCCTCCCTGTCGCTTTATGTAGGCCACCGTCGTCACATTGTCTGACTGTACTTGAATGGCCCAATCTTGTAGAAGATGAGACGCTTGGAGAAGAGCGTTGTACACGGCTCTAAGTTCCAGAATGTTTATTGGAAGAATGGCTTCCTGATTTGACCATCTTACTTGGAAGGTTTCCCCTTGGGTGACCGCTCCCCAACCTCTGAGACTTGCATCCGTGGTCAGAAGGATTCAGTTCTGGATTCCGAACCTGCGGCCCTCCAGAAGGTGAGGCATTTGCAACCACCAGAGGAGCGAAATCATTGACTTTGGTTAGAGGCGTATCCTCTGGTGCATGTGCAGATGAGATCCCAACCATTTGTCTAGGAGATCCAGTTGGAAGGGTCGAGCATGGAATCTCCCGTACTGTAGAGCCTCATAGGAGGCAACCATCCTCCCCAGAAGGCGAATGCACTGATGAACCGACACCCGGGCAGGTTTCAAGGCATCCCGGACCATGGATTGTATCACCAACGATTTCTCTCTTGGAAGAAACACCCTCTGCACTTCCGTGTCGAAGATCATTCCCAGGAAAGACAATCTCCATGTCGGCTCCAAATGATGTGACTACGGAAGGTTCAGGATCCAACTGTGATTCCTGAGTAGTTGAGTCGTAAGAGTGATAGACTGCAATAACCTCTCCCTGGACACTGCCTTTATCAGTATTTTTCCCACCTTCCTCTAAAGAAGGTGTTATGCGGCTTGTTCTTTCTTGTTTGAGGAGTCCGAAAGGACTGTGACGTAGCTGAAGAAAAGGGTTTCTTCGTAGCAGGCGCAGCTGACGGAAGAAAAAGTGACTTACCCGCAGTTGCCGTGGAAATCCACGCATCTAGTACCCAAATAGAGCCTGACCTGTGTAGGGTAGGTTCACCACGCCTCTTCTGGATTCCGTGTCGTCAGACCATTGGCGCAGCCAGAGTCCTCTACGAGCTGAGACCGACATGGAACATATCCCTGTAGCCATCGAACCCAGGTCTTTAATTGATTCCACTGTAAATCCCGCAGAATCCTGTATGTTACGTAAGAACAATTCAACGTCACTTTTATCCATTGTATCCAATTCCTCATGTAACGTGCCAGACCCCTTTACTATAGCCTTAGAAATCCATGCACAGGCAATAGTAGGGCGTAATATCGCCCCTGAAGCCGTGTATATGGATTTGAGCATAGTGTCAATTTTCCGATCAGCCGGTTCTTTCAATGCGGCAGATCCCGAGACAGGTAAAACCACCTTTTTTGACAGTCTGGACACAGATGCGTCAAATATGGATGGGTTTTCCCATTTCTTTCTATCCTCCTCAGGGAAGGGGAATGCAACCAGAACCTTTCTTGGGATCTGGAATATTTTCTCTGGGTGTTCCCAGGATTTTTCAAATATAGCATTTAACTCTTTAGACGCAGGAAAGGTTAGCTAGGCTTTCTTATTATCCATAAAGTAAGCCTCCTCAACCTGTTCAGGTATTGCGTCAGCAATATTTAACACATCTCTAATGGCTTCAATCATCAACTGCACCCGTTTTGCAACAGATGCCGCCCCCCACAGCACGTCCCCATCACGTCTACCGTGTCAGAGTCGGTATCTGTGTCGTCTTGCATAATCTGGGCAAGAGCACATTTTTGAGAGTGAGTGCCAGGGTGCCCTGAAGGTGCCGACCCGGGTGCCATAGAGTTTTGCAAAACCCGAGTTGCAGTTTCATTCTGTGCTACCCTAGTAGAAATCTGAGAAATCATACTCTTAATAGAAGTTAGCCATTCAGGTTCTCTTATTGGAATCTGTGGTAAACCAGAGCAATCCTGATTACATGAAATGGGATCATCCTGAGAGGACATATCCTCTGCAGCATATGACACAGAATCCCTAGACATGGCTTATGTGAGACAGTAAGCACCCCCCCCCACACACACACACACACACACACACACACACACACACACACACAGGGAAATGGCAGACAAAGTTTCCCCCCTAAGAATGCCAAGAGAGACAGAGTTGGAGCCAACCCACACACAGCGCTTTAGGAGATAAAGGACACCCTTTACCAGCGCCAGCTGTGTACCTTAATAGGTAACACAGTCTATTGCACAGCCTACCCCCCCATTCTACAACCCCCTGGTACCATACAGATAGCTGGAGTTGATGTGGAGGGACAGCTCTTTCCTGTCAGCGTCTCTGCATGCAGGAAAGATGGTGCTGAACACTGCTGGGTCCACTCTTAGGAGAAGCTCCACCCCCCTTTCTGGCGCTGCTTCCTGCTCTGTTTGAATTTTATACTGGCCTGAGGAATTGTGCTGGCGGTGATCTGGGGTCCCCGACAGGCTTGCCGACCAGTGCAGGGTGTAGGCGCTGGCTCAGGGCGCCCCTCACAGCGCTGCACCAAGTACCGCTGAGCCCTGGAGTGCAGTTAGTACTGCGCTCCCTACCCTGTTGCCGCCATCTTCACACTGGCTCCCCGCTTGTTAGGGGGGCCAGTGACTAACTTGCCACCGACGTCTTCTGGCTCTGTAAGGGGGTTGGCGGCATGCTGCTGGGGTGAGCGATCCCCTGTGGCGGGGAAGAACGATCCCCTCAGGAGCTCAGTGTCCTGTCAGTCGAGATAGTGGCTCAGACCCCTTAGGGCGGACACTACTCCCCCCCTTAGTCCCACGATGCAGGGAGGCTGTTGCCAGCAGCCTCCCTGTGCCTAAAACTCTATTCCAAAAAAATAAAACTAAAGAAACTCCGGGCACATTTTCTAAACTGAGTCTGGTAGGAGGGGCATAGAGGGAGGAGCAGGCCCACACTCTCAAACTCTTAAAGTGCTAATGGCTCCTGGTGGACCCGTCTATACCCCATGGTATTAATGTGGACCCCAGCATCCTCTAGGACGTAAGAGAAAATAAGTTTTAGCCTATTCTGTCTTAAAATGTCCCTTTACTTTTTTACATACTGAGAGAGGTGGTATAGATGGACACAAAGGGGGAGATTCAAATGTTTGAAAAGTCAGACTTTTCAAACATTTGAATCCCCCCCAAAGAATTGTTTCTCTATAACAGATGATCAAAACTGATGTCTGTTGCAATTTTATCATGAGAGAGTGGATCACATCTGTTGCTAGTCATTCTTTCACCCCCCCCCCCCCCCCCCCCCCCCCCTCCTGGTGCAGATTCTCCTTGCCATATGAGAAGTTACTGGTTGAAAGTTGAAAAGTTTCAGATTTTCTTCCCCGTTTATACTATTTTTGCACATGCTAATATGAATTCAAAATATATCTAAATCTGTTAACCACTAGATGAATTCCACTTTAAGCACTTAAAAAATCATATGTGGTTAATTGTGCTTAGTACTAATGGTGTCCTGTTCAGGAATTTATTTTGCAGAATGTATAAGTAAGTTCGGAACACTGGAAAATACCTTGTGTCATAGTATACATAGACGTTGGGGAAATAATAGTATATAGGAATTTAATTGTCACATTGGTCATACTGTTGAAAGAGGGAGCTACATATATTAGGTACTCTGAAGAGTCAGAAAATTAGGGGGCAATTTAATTGTTTTACCCAGCGGCTTCCACTAGGTAGCACAAAACGGAGCAATTCAATTGTTGCTCCGTTTAGATGCATGTTAGCTGCTGTGGACACATTGGATATCACAGCCTCCTGGGGAGCAAGAAGAAATGTGTGCAAAGTCTGTGGTTGGGCGCCCTAACCACTTCTTTGCGTGGCTTAACCCGCTGCTTCTAGGAGCGTCAATACTAATGGGCATCCAGAGAAACAATTTAATTGCTCCAGTAGGGGGCACATAAAACGTGTGAAGCACCCACTTACAATTTGCATCATAACTTACATGGCAAGATACAAATAAAAAGCTGGTCTCTTAGGAGGCATATATCTGCGAATGCTTAAGACAGACAAAAGTTTACCAGTCAATGATGATTGACTCCCATTCTGAAAATACAAAACTCTGACCCTAACTCTCTCTCAAACTACTGTCCCATCTCTCAGCTCCTATGCCCCTCCAAGCTACTTGAGAAACTTGCCTACACTCGCCTCACACACTTTCTTAACTCACAAAGCCTACTGGACCCACTCCAGTCAGGATTTCGTGCCCAACACTCCACAGAGACAGCACTGACTAAGGTAGTGAATGATTTGGTCACTGCTAAATCTAAAGGACAATACTCTACTTATTCTCCTTGATCTCTCTGCTGCTTTTGACACTGTTGACCACTCTCTTCTCATACAAACACTACAATCCCTTGGTATTCAGGACACAGCCCTTTCTTGGTTCTCATCCTACCTATCTAATCGCTCCTTCAGTATTCGTTTCTCTGATTCCACCTCCTCTTCGCTACCTCTCTCAGTTGGAGTACCGCAAGGCTCAGTCTTAGGTCCTCTGCTTTTCTCTATCTATACCACATGTCTTGGCAAACTAATCAACTCTTTCGGATTTCAGTACCATCTGTATGCGGATGATACTTAAATCTACCTATCCTCCCCTGATTTGTCACCATCTGTATTGGGCCGTGTCACTGAATGCCTTTCTGCCATTTCATCTTGGATGACATCTCGCCACCTCAAACTTAATATTTCCAAAACAGAATTATTTATATTTTCACAGGCCAATAGTAGTTTCCAACCTGATATCTCTATCACTGTTGAGAACTCGGCAATCATCCCTACCCCACAAGCTCGCTGCCTAGGTGTCATTCTTGACTCTGAACTGTCCTTTGTTCCCCACATTCAGTCTGCCTCAAGATCATGTTACATACATCTAAGAAACATATCCAAAATACGACAATATCTTACACAAGACACAGCAAAAACTGTAATCCATGCTTTCATTATCTCCCACACTGATTATTTTAATAGTCTCCTGACCGGTCTTCCCAAACATAGGCTCTCACCACTACAATCCATTTTGAATGCAGCTGCGAGGCTAATCTTCCTCGCTAGACGTTCATTGTCTGCAGATCCACTCTGTCAGTTCCTCCATTGGTTACCGGTATTCTACCGTATTAAATCTAAAATACTTTTACTGACATACAAGGCTATTAACCTAACTGCACCAACATACATCTCTTCACTCATCTCAAAATATCTCCCTACCCGACCTCTCCACTCTGCACAAGATCTACGTCTCTCATCCACACGCATTACTTGTTCACACTCAAAATTACAGGACTATCCGTGCTTCACCCACTCTGTGGAATGCCCTCCCATGCACAATAAGACTCGTCTCTAGTCTCCAAACCTTTAAACTTTCACCGAAAACTCACCTCTTCAGACAAGCCTATCAAATTCCAGATCCACCCACATAACTTTTAGTGTTTCCCTATCTAATTACATCCTCTCTGTACAGTATACATAACATCACATATTTTGTTTTTCTTTACTCTCACACCCTCCTGACACTTGGCCAACATTGCGGGGTATCATCATACAACCCATTAAGAACCTAGCAATCTGGTGGACCATTATGCAATAGATAGCATGTGTATCTATGCCTATTTCCCTATAGATTGTAAGCTTGCGAGCAGGGCCTTCCTACCTCTATGTCTGTCTGTTTTTACCCAGTTTTGTACTATTACTGTTGTTCTAATTGTAAAGCACAACGGAATATGCTGCGCTATATAAGAAACTGTTAATAAATAAATAAATTGTCTTATCTTTGCTCCACACGCATCTATGTGCTCTGTTTTAGGTTGCATATATCTTAAGATATGTGCAAGTCAACATACATAGTTAAGAATGTAAATATGCAGGAGTATCTTTGATCATACAGAAAAGGCACATCTTTATATAGTTATACAGTATGCATGTAAAGAGGAAGGTGTTCACAAAGAAGGAGATTTATGGTAGACTTACCATAGTTAAATCTCTTTCTGCAAGGTACACTGCAAGGTACACTGGGTTCCACAGGGAATACATTGGGGTGTAGAGTTGGATCTTGATCCAGAGGCACCATCAGTCTAAAGCTTTGATTGTTCCCAGGATGCATTGCATGGCCTCCTCTATAACCCCGCCTCCAGACACTGGAGCTCAGTTTCGTTAACCAATGCAGTAGCAAGTAAAAGAGAAGGCAGATGTTAGTCACATAGAAGCACATACTGATGACAGGAGAAGGGACCAGCGGCTAATGCCATACAAACCCAAAGAAGCTAAGTGTGTGAGGGTGGGCGCCCTGTGGAACCCAGTGTACCTCGCAGAAAGAGATTTAACAATGGTAAGTCTACCATAAATCTCCTTTTCTGCAGCGGGGTACACTGTGTTCCACAGGGAATAAATCGGGGATGTCCTAAAGCAGTTCCTCATGAGAGGGGACGCACCGTAGTGGGCACAAGAACCTGGCATCCAAAGGAAGCATCCTGGGAGGCGTAAGTAACAAAGGCATAAAAACCTAATGAACGTGTTCACTGAGGACCATGTAGCTGCCTTGCACAAGTGTTCAGTGGACGCGCCTCCGCAGGCCGCCCAAGAAGGTCCAACAGACAAAGTAGAATGATGGGCTTTGACAGCAGCAGGAGCTGGAAGATCAGCCTGTGTATATGATTGTGCAATCACCATTCTAATCCATCTGGCCAAGGTTTGCTTATTCGCAGGCCAGCCACGTTTGCGAAAACCAAAAAGTACAAAAAGGGTATCGGACCACTTGAGAGAGGCAGTCCTCTCCATATAAATACGGAGAGCCCGTACCACATCCAAAGACCGCTCTTTGGAGGACAAACCAGAAGAGATAAAAGTCAGAACCACAATCTCTTGGTTAAGATGGAAAGATGACACCACCTTAGGTAGATAACCGGGATGATTTCTAAGAACTGCCCGGTCACGGTAAAAAATCAGAAAGGAAGGATGACAGGACAAAGCGCCTAAGTCCGACACCCTCCTAGCAGAGGCAATAGCCAGCAGAAACATGACCTAGAGCGTAAGACATTTAAGGTCCACAGACTCAAGAGGTTCAAATGGAGACTCTTGTAGGGCATTCAAGACAACAGACAGATCCCAAGAGGGACATAGAGAGGCTGAATCTGTAAAGAGTGAAAGTATGAACATCATGAATAGACGCAATCTTTCTTTGAAACCACACCGACAATGCAGAAATATGAACCTTGAGGGAGTCCAGACAAAGGCCTAAGTCTAGGCCTTGTTGCAGAAAGCCAAAAGTCTGGAAGTTCTGAATTTGTATGCATCGTAATTCTTAGCAGTACACCAGGTGAAGTAAGAATTCCAGACCCTGTCATAAATCTGTGCAGAAGCCGGTTTGTGGACCTTCAGCATAGTTTGGATAGCCACCTCGGAGAATCCTTTGGCCTTCAGGAGTGAAGCTTCAAGATCCAGTCTGGCCAGATCCAGGTAGACACATGGGCCCTGAACGAGGAGGTCTTGGAGTTGGGGAAGTAGAAGAGGACGCTCGATCGATAGACCCTGCAGGTCTAAGAACCAATGCCGTCTGGGCCATGCTGGAGTGACTAGAAGTAGTTTTCCTCTTTCTTGCTTGAACTTCCGTAGTACCCTGGGCAGGAGTGACACTGGAGGGAACACATATGGCAGCCGAAAGTTCCATGGAATTGCCAGTGCGTCCCCGAACGCTGCTTGAGGATCCCTGGTCCTTGATCCGAAGACCGGAACCTTGTGATTGTGTTGAGATGCCATCAGGTCTACATCTAGTTGGACCCACTTGTCCACTAGGAGTTGAAAGACTTCCGAATGAAGACTCCACTCTACAGCGTGAACGTCCTGCTGACTGAGGAAATCTGCTTCCCAGTTGAGGATTCCGGGAATGAACACTGTCTACATTGCTGGCAGATTGCGTTCCGCCCAACAAAGGATTTTTGATACTTCCATCATTGCCATGTGGCTTCGAGTGCCACCTTGCTGATCTATGTATGCCACCGTGGTGGCGTTGTCTTATTGTACTTGAACAGGTCTGTTCTGTATCAGACGCAGGGCAAGCGTCAAAGCATTGAACACTCCTTGGTCCACTGACCCTGGAGAGAGTGTTGCTCTAGCACCATGCCCCAATCCCGCAGACTGGCGTCCGTAGTCAGTAGGATCCAGTTGGGGATCCAGAAGGGATGGCCCCTGCTCAACTGTTGGTCCTGTAGCCACCAGCTCAGTGACAGACGAACCTCCGGAGTCAAGGAGATCATTTGAGACCTGATCCGATGGGGCAGGCCGTCCCACTTGGAAGGGATTAACCTCTGCAGAGGGCTGGAATGAAATTGAGCGTACTGTACCATTTTGAAAGCCGACACCATGCGTGCATCTCTTGCATCACCGAGTGTATCGACAATATCGACACTCTTGGATGAGAAAATCCTTGGCGCAACACTGTATGATGCAGGAGCACCTGCGGGTTTCCTGCCCTTTGTGGCAGACATTATAGGGAATGTAGCCGTAGAGCTTAATAGTACTATATAGCCAGACAAATACAATACCTGGAAAACTCTCCCTTATTTATGTGACAGTAAGTACAGAACATAAACAGAGAATAAATGCGGTATGAGGTGACTGAAGAGCGCAGTATAAGTTTGACCCTGGCGCACCTAGCCCCCCAGGGTACAGAATACAGTGACAGCTATAGTTGTGATACATTGAAAGTGAATTACATATAGCAGATGCAGGCACACACAGTCACTATGACAATGCAGATAATTTAGGCACACAATAAAACTGCACTGGACTAGTAAAGAGATGTATATGTGTGTGTATGTGTATATATATATATATACACACAGTCAGAGACTAGATCTATATATCTAAACACTTGTACTAAATATTCTGGTAGAGAGACCCTTGTTCTTAACTAACACTGTCTTAAAATGACATGTGGAATACTTAAGTGACTGTAAAATCACAGCGCTGATGAGGCAGGCAGATTTACAGAGGAGACTTTGCCCAGCAGTCCCGGAGACCAGATGCAGCTACTTGAGAAGATGGCGCCTAAATCTCAGCCAGGGAGTGAGAAAGAGAAGCAGCTCCAGGGCGGGAACACCAGCAGTAGATGGCGCCCGGAGCTGGGGAAGGGGCTACAGGTCAGCGCCTTATCCCCTATGCTGGTCCTCACCACCGGGTACTGTGGAGCCTATGCAAAATGGATTTTACATAATCCGACCTGTGCTCCCTGCAGGCCTGTTTTAACAGCAGTGTAGGCCCCTGGGCACAGCAATGCACTGGGCCCCCTACCCATCCTCCAGCGGTAGGGGTGGGGGGTGCTTTCAGCAGCAGCTTTGATGTCCCACGGGCGGTAGGGGGTGTTCTATCTTCTGCTCAGCATGTAGGACCTGGAGCAGTAATTTCTGCTAATTACTCCTTTACTGCACAGATGGGGCTAAACTGTTGAAGGGGGCATTGGGCTGAATGAAGGGGCCCTGGTACATAACTTCCAGGGCGGCAGGGGGTGTTTAATACATAGGGGAGGGGTGGATAGTGGAGTGGGATTAATATTTACCATTTTCCGGTGGGAGGGCAGCTTGCTTGACTGCAAATATCTTAAGTTCCTGAAAATATATTTCTTAGCTTTGAATGGGATAAACACCTAGAGAGTCCAACCTTTCAGGAGGATTTGGGGACTTGGGGATCAGAGTTCAGGAGCCAGAGCAATTCACCAACGAAAATCTAAAACTGCATATTAGGCGTGTGGAGCTGGAGCAGAGACCAGCTGCTGGAAGGCTGATATCTCTGGTTCAGGGCATAGTAGAGACAAGGTGCAAGTGTCCAACAAAAAGGGGAGAGTCCCAGCTTTTGGATTATACCGTCAGGAAAACTGTAAGTCAGACAGAACCTGAGATATCTGACTGGGAATAACAATTAACAGGCTTGGATGGGGACCACTGCTTTCAAGTCATATATCTCTGGTACCCCAGGGTCGATTTTCAAAAATCTGGTACCCTTGGAAAGAGGGGACCCTCAGCTATCAGCCTAGGGCCATTATACTCCTGGGCCCCTTGAGTAAGAGCCCATTGAGCCCATACAAAAAGATGGCCCTGGCTCCCTGCCCTGGTGGATATAGTGGGGTCCCTGTACAGACACAGTGTCCATGCCAGCGGCGCGTTCTGTCTCCTGGGACCACGATCGGAACGCGATTTAGCAGCGGGTCTCGCCTGGAGGGCCCTCTTATCTCTTCCCTAAGAAGCAGCCACGCGATCCTGGAGAGCGTCAGTGGTGGTGTGCCTGGTAACCGGAGCACCTCCGCCGCAAGTACCCGGAAACTCGGCCAGTGGGAGTATGCAGTGCTGCTGGGGAGGTGACGAAGCCACAGCACAGTATGTCACAATGACATATAAATGTCTTCTAAAAGCTCTTTCAGGGCTGCCTAGCGCAGTCCCCCACCCCCCCCCCCCCCTGCTAAGTGACCTGCTCTGCAGGCACCAACTTACAAACTAAGCTCCAGTGTCCGGAGGCGGGGTTATAGAGGAGCCCATGCAATGCATCCTAGGAACAATCAAAGCTTTAGACTGATGGTGCCTCTGGATCAAGAGCCAACTCTACACCCCGATGTATTCCCTGTGGAACACAGTGTACCCCGCTGCAGAAATGCCTGAATTATGTAAATCAACTTTCTAAAAAACAGGCCTGGTCACTTAAAGTGCCAAAAAATTAACAGACGTTTGGCAGTTAAATGATTACAAATTAGATTTTCTGTCGGTGTATTTTATCTCTGTCATTGGCTTTTGTTTCAATAAAGTTTGAAAATAAAAAATCTATAATGCAGAAATGTAACTGGCAGCTAAGCTAATGAACAATAATAACAGATTTAGTTCTTGCTGTTCAGCAAGTAAGGAAATAGTTACTAATTATCTCTAGTTTCTCTCACTTCTCTCCCCACCCCCTCTTAGAGTCAGCTGGTGGCTCAGACACCCAGGAGCTGGCCAAATGCTGAAAATGCTTTGAATTCTTGTTGTTGTTCAATATCCCTGCTATAAGCTCCTTGGATGTCACTGATGGAGGTGGGAAACAACCGACAAAAGGATAAATGGTAAAAGCACAGTAATAATACAACTGGACACAAGAGTGAAGTATATATGTTCTTAAGATAACACTGTAGCTGTATATTTGGAGCTGTCAAAAACATCTGTTTACATGGTAATTGTCCTGTCATGGCTGCACATAGGCTCATCTCTACATCCACAAGTGCTTCTATTCTCATAATACTCACCTAATGGATGGTTTGATGATTCTGGAATACATTTTTATGACCTTTTCACTGAACAACGCTCAGCAGGGCATTGCTGAACTTTAAATTAGTAGAGTACACTCTGGTTTTATTGCCATATTTTAGATGCAGAATGTACTACTTCCTTAACTCTTTTGCTACTTGGAAGATATAACAATACAATAATTACATTTTACCTTACTTATCAGCATTTTGTTGTTTTAAGTTTTTTTTTTTTTTTTTTTAATTACTTTGACATACTGTGTCCATTTTATGGAAAGTTACAGACTCTGCATGAGTCAATTAGTGGCTTCACCAAAATGCAGTAGGCAAATATGCATGCAGCCGAACGTTGCGGAATGTTTGGCGGCATATCACCACTAATTTAATATGCCTGTATGAGTAGAATTATCACAATATATGAACAAATTACTATTGAGTTGAGTTTGTTACACTGGCGTTTCTATAATGGGTGCAGTGTATGCAGTGAACATGGGCCCCTGAGTCCAGAAGGGGCCCACACCGCACACGCTGCACCCATTTTGAAAATACTCACCCCTCCAGAGTCCAGCGCCGGCATCCGCAGCACTGTTAAAACACTGTGAAAATGGCTCAGCGGCCATTTTCATGGAGTTCTGCACATGCGCATTAGAGAAATCTCAGGGAAAATGGCCACCGCACCATTTTCCTGGAGATCTGCGCATGCGCAGTAGAGTCTGAGCCCTCTAGTGCTGCTAGTGCGTTGTCCAGACCACGCCCCGCCAACGGCGTTCTAACGCTGTTGGCACGCCCCCTCCAGCCCCATGACTGCCTCTGCCTGTTAATCAGGCAGAGGTGATTGCAGCCCTGAGATACTTTTAGCATCTCACTGGGCTCCCAGGGTGCGCACGCGCAGTGCGGCCACTGTGCGTGCGCTCTCTGCAAAGTAATTCAGACCGCGACCGCTGCCGCTGCAGTGATGCAGTCTGAATCACCCCCCCATGTCCCTTTTTCTGTGGCACGCACATTTTTTTGTGTTCGTACTGGGAGCCAAATTGGCTAGAAATCGTCCTGCAAACATACTTAGAAGAGGCCCCCAGATCAGAGCAGGGATGCCCAAGTGGCTACAGTGGCTTTGACAAATCCCTATACATTTTGCTACAGAGGCCCTGTGGCAGACATTGCCAACTTTTTGGCTGCTCCCTCCAGGAGAGAGCAGCCAGGTTGGCTCACCAGTGGGCGGGGTTCGGCAACAGGGGTATGGTCTGTGGGCGTGGATACATGATCACATCATTGTGGCCTACATTACCGGCATTGCAAAGTGGGGGGGGTTTCATGATGACGCGAGTCACCACGAATTTGGGGGTGCTAGCAAGTTGCGGGAGACTTGCCCACTTTTCCAGGTGGCCATGAGTGCCACACGATTTTTGTGAGCCTCCTGGGACAGTAGGCAAGTATGGCCCTGCGGACACACATACTACAAACAGTCACTTAATGCACAGTACGCAAATATCTTTTATGCCATTAATGGAAAGCCACATATACATGAGGTGGACATAAAAATTCTATGATGATAGCACGCTAGAACAGAATTACACATCAACCCATCATTAAATGAATAGGGAAAGACTTCCCCTAATAACAGACATACACCAGTGATCCTAAAATGGAAAATCAAACTCAATCAATATCAGTGAAAAATCTGAAGTTGCATATATTGTAAAAAAAAATAAAAAAAAAATTCATACTTAATATAGAAAGAAAGTAAGTAAGTATAACACCTGAATCAGTATCTAATTACAACTGAATTTCATAGCAACATATTATAAGATCAGCAAGAAAATGAAGCCTAAGTTTTAAGGGTAAGCAAACCAAAAAAAACATACAACTGGACAAAACCATGTTGCACTGCAGGTGGGGCAGATATTGTATAGGGATTTAGATTTGGGTGATTTATATTGTTTCTATGCAGGGTATATATTGGCTGTTTTTGCAAGTAGCCCACAAAAGACAGCTTTACTTTTACACAGCAACTTAGATTTCAGTTTGAACAACCCACCCAAATATAACTCTCTTGCACATGTTACATCAGGATGCGTTCGGCATCCTGGTTGTCGGGATGTTGGTGGTCATGTGACCACAGCAGCAAGATCTGCGTCCATCTACTCACATGCTGGAGGCCGCCAAACGTGTGTGGTGCCACCCAGTGTGGATGCATCGATTTAAGTTCAACCCCTGGGCAGGCGGTCCAGCTGCATTTTCTTATCCGATCGGATGCGTGTGATGTCACACAGCCACCCCGAAAAACACTCCCAACACGCCCTCGTTTTACCTTACAATGTCACGTCGACGCCCCTCTGATGGCTGCCACTGTCAATCACCTTGCGGTGAAGGGTCGCACACGTGTACCGGGGCCAGTGCGTGTGCGCAGACCCCCTGTATGAAGCCACTGCGTACAAAAGCGCTCGGATCTGAATAGACCTCGTAGTGTATTTACGTGACACTGTATGTCCATTCTTAGATCCTTGGAAGTTGGAAATAACCCTGTAATGCGCAATATGTGCATAGTTTTTGCAGGACAGTGAAAGTCCAGGGAAATGCATTTTGTGAAAAGATTAAAAACTTGACTACTGTAACTTTCAGCTTACTGACAGTTTAGGACCACACCTTTTATTTATTTAACAGTTTTCAATCTTCTCCTAAAACACTACTCAATTTAGCTGTCATTTGTGTCTTAACTTTATCATAAAAGTCAGAGGCAATAGGACTGATTTTATTTCATGTCACTTTTGTTTTTGCTGGAAGCATTTGAAGCATGTCACAAGGTGCACTTTCCTGCAGAAGAGCAACAGAAGGAATGAGAACCAATCTGTGGACCTCAGGGGTAATGTATTTGTGAGGAAAAACTTGTGCGACCTTCCTGTAATTGTGGATTCTAAACCATTGTAGTACATTGAAGTAATTGTGTAAAATGTATAGTAGGTAAGCTCACTTCTGTGTAAAGCTGTGAAAACTTCTGTAAGAAGGCTGCTATTTCTGGAAATTTTAGATGTATATTTTTTTAATACTTTACACAGCATCCACACCAATATGACATGTCTGTTTTCCACTGAGGTGTTTATTTATTATAGGTAAGAAGCCCGTAATGCAGTATTTAGGACTTCTTCCTATTTACTAACCACTGCACTCACATCTCTCTCTCTCTCTCTCTCTCTCTCTCTCCCACTCTCTCACACTCTCTCTCTCTCTTTCTCTGATCTCTTGCTCATAGTAACCAGATTTTTTGCTATGAGCAACTTCTTCACTTGTCCACTTCTATCCCTTTTATCCTTTTTGGGTGTATTCAATTCATGTTGAATCCTGTCCGATGGAAAGGATCCGACATGTGAGTATTCAATGCCGGCCAAACCCGACAGGTTTGGCCCATTCCCGACAATGGGGTATATGCAATTGCGGTCGAATTCCCGAAAATGTCGAAAAACGGGACATTTTCGCCCCCAAAAAAAATTCGACAATGCAATACAGTACTTTTCGTCAAAAAAACGGCCATTCCAAATTCGACTTTTTGAAATTCGACATTTGTCAAATTCGACATTTCTGCAATGGTACAAATGCGGCAATTCGACAAAAGTGTATTCAATTGAAGATTGTAAATTCGACAACAGTGCTTTTAGACAGTAAATTCGTCATTTTCAATCCGCCACACTTTGCTGGCGGAATCTAATAACATTTTTTAAAAACATGTTTTTTTATCGGTAATAGCATATCTATTTATATTAGAAGGGATTAGGTACTTGGTTTGTCTATTTAGGAGGCACAAATATTATTTATATATTTAAAAAAAAAAATTTTTTTTTAATGGAATGGGGTAAAAATCAGAAAAAAAAATGCTTGGGGTCCCCCCTCCTAAGCTTAACCAGCCTCGGGCTCTTTGAGCCGGTCCTGGTTGCCAAAATACGGGGGGGGGGGGGAATGACAGGGGATCCCCCGTATTTTAACAACCAGCACCGGGCTCTGCGCCTGGTCCTGGTGCAAAAAATACGGGGGACAAAAAGAGTAGGGGTCTCCCATATTTTTTGTACGAGCACCGGGCTCCACTAGCTGGACAGATAATGCCACAGCCGGGGGTCACTTTTATACAGCGCCCTGCGGCCGTGGCATTAAATACCCAACTAGTCACCCCTGGCCGGGGTACCCTGGAGGAGTGGGGACCCCTTCAATCAAGGGGTCCCCCCCCAGCCACCCAAGGGCCAGGGGTGAAGCCCGAGGCTGTCCCCCCCATCCAAGGGCTGCGGATGGGGGTTGATAGCCTTGTTGAAAATGTAAGAATATTGTTTTTTGCAGAAGAACTACAAGTCCCAGCAAGCCTCCCCCGCAAGCCGGTACTTGGAGAACCAGCATGCGGGGGGAAAACGGGCCCGCTGGTACCTGTAGTTCTACTGCAAAAAAAATACCCAAATAAAAACAGGACACGCACACCGTGAAAATACAACTGTATTTCACACATGCCAACACACATACTTACCTATGTTGATACGCCGACTCTGGCCACGTCTCCAATGTCGACGTCCGGGGTACCTGAAAATAAAATTATACTCACCTGATCCAGTGTCCAGTTCTTTTATTATAATCCACGTACTTTGCAAAACAAAAAAACGCATTTACCCGAACCAGACGGACTGAAAGGGGTCCCATGTTTACACAGTTTACTGTCACAGAGGGTCCCTTCAGCCAATCAGGAAGCACCACTTCGTGGCACTCTCCTGATTGGCTTTGCGCGTCTGAGCTGGCAGAAAGCGCATCGCACAGCTCCCTCCATTACTTTCAATGGTGGGAACTCACCGCTGACCGCAAAGTTCCCACCATTGAAGATAATGGATGGGGCTGTGCGATGCGCGTCTGACAGCGCCGACGCGCATACAGCCAATCATGAGAGTGCCACGACGTGGCGCTTCCTGATTGGCTGAAGGGACCTTCTGTGACAGTAGTCACAGGGGTTCTCTGCATTCGGGGAAAGGGGTCCCATGTGTATACATGGGACCCCTTTCAGTCCGGCTGGTTCGTGTATTCGGTTTTTTTTTTTGCCAAGTACGTGGATTACAATAACCGGACACTGGGTCAGGTGAGTATAATTTTTATTTTCAGGTACCCCGGACGTCAGCAGTGGAGACGTGGACACAGTCGGCGTGTCAACATAGGTAAGTATGTATGTGTCGGCATGTATGTAATAAAGTTTTACTTTCAAGGTGTGTGCGTCCTGTTTTTATTTGGGTATTTTTTTTGCAGATGAACAACAGGTACCAGCGGGCCCGTTTCCCCCCGCATGCTGGTACTTGTGGTTCTCCAAGTACCGGCTTGTGGGGGAGGCTTGCTGGGACTTGTAGTTCTTCTGCAAAAAACAATATTCTTTCATTTTCAACAAGGCTATCAGCCCCCCATCCGCAGCCCATGGATGGGGGGGACAGCCTCGGGCTTCACCCCTGGCCCTTGGGTGGCTGGGGGGGACCCCTTGATTGAAGGGGTCCCCACTCCTCCAGGGTACCCCGGCCAGGGGTGACTAGTTGGATATTTAATGCCACGGCCGCAGGGCGCTGTATAAAAGTGACCCCCGGCTGTGGCATTATCTGTCCAGCTAGTGAAGCCCGGTGCTGGTACAAAAAATACGGGGGACCCCTACTCTTTTTGTCCCCCGTATTTTTTGCACCAGGACCAGGCGCAGATTCCGGTGCTGGTTGTTAAAATACGAGGGATCCCCTGTAATTCCCCCCCCCGTATTTTGGCAACCAGGACCGGCTCAAAGAGCCCGAGGCTGGTTATGCTTAGGAGGGGGACCCCACGCCATTTTTTTCGGGTTTTTTACAGTTTTTTTACCATTTTAAAAAATCGGATCAAAATCCGTCAAATCGGACGTTTTTCGACAGCGGGACTGTCGAATTCGTTTTTTATTGAATATGTCGAATTCCGGCACCAACCTGCCGGAATTCGACGGTTGAATTGTGTCGAATTTAAAAACGGGCGAAAAAGTGCCACAATTCGCCCGGAGTTGCATATACCCCAATGCCAATCCGACTTTTTTTAAAGTCGGTTTGACATTGTCGGAAACGGGGCTAAAACCTGTCGGGTTTGGGCGCGCTTCTGACAATACACGTGGTCCACATGCTTTCCGACAGGTTTCTGACAAGTCGGATTTCCCGACTTGTCTGAAAAAATGGGGCCGCATTGAATAGGTCGAAACCCCTTCTGACCTAAAACAGTCGAAAACTGCCGTCTTTCCAACAAGACAGCAGTTTCCAACTTCAACTGAATACCTTTGTGCACTGCAATGGATACAGGAGCAGCATGACAAGTCCACTGCTGACTTCTGACTTCACAGGTCTCTCATTTAACTGCTCTGCAGAGCCTAAAGCATGTTGAGCAAAAAGCTTCCTCAGAAAAGTAGGACTGGCTCCTACCACTTGGGGCACATGTGAGCACCAAAGTCATTCACCCAACTGATTCATTTATCCAATGTTAACGGTTTATTCACGAATCTCCAATATTACAATATTAAATATTTATTATATTGCTAACTTATTATACCTGACATCTAATTTGTTCATATGAACAATCTAATACACTGAAATAGGGGACTGGATTTCTATTTAACGGGGTGCTTTTCTATTGAACGTAAAGAAAGCAAACCAAAAGCATTTTTTTTTATATACAACACAAATCTGCGCTTGAAAATAAATGTGCATTTTTTTGATCATTTTCACCAATTAAATGTTAACATGGGAAATAATAATATCAAAGTCCAACATTGTCTAGAATTATTTGAAACTAAAACCTACCACATAAATGAGGGGACCACTTATTTTTTGACACAATATGAGCTTTAGATTCACCCCATGTGTGGAAATACGTATGTTTTTGGTGTACTGTTTACATCATTGTCTGGTGATCACCAGACAATACTTGCCTACTCTCCCAGAATGGCCAGAGGACTCAAGAAAAATGGATGGCACTCCTGGAAGAGTGACCAAATCTCCCGGCAGGGTGCCGTCCACCCGCTTCCCCAGCAACTGCTCCACGCTATAGTGCGAGGTGGGCAGTCTGGGGGGGGGGGTCTGATGATGCAATTTACGCTAGATTGTGTCATCGTTGACGCGATGACGTGAACATGCACCATGCCCTCTGTTCCGCCCCTATACACCATCATTAATTCCCGCCATACCCCCTCATGCCACACTACTCCCCCCGTTGTACCAACCTGGCTGCCCCCTCCCGGACGAGGCAGCCAGAATATCGGCAAGTAAACTATAACTACTTTTGAAGACACATGTGTGCAGGTCAATATGAAACAGATAGGGATCTTTGAGATTATTATTTTTTTCATGTTACAGGGCAGTATTTTCATGTGGTCTCAGATTTTTATCAGATTATTATCAGACAATAGCTGCTAAGGGGCCACACCATTTGAAAGAGGGGACCCGCATTGTTACTGCTGCAATTATAGATGTGAAATCCATAATTGCAGCACATATTGCCCTCCTGCCCATATGGTTTCCAGAATGAAGGGTAACTTTGTCTTATGATGATAATAGGTGATCATCTGACAAATACTAAGGCATCCCCGTATTATGAAAGAGCCTTTTCTTTCAAATGTTGTTTCCTCTCAATTTGTGTATACTGAGTTGAGGGGAAAACTTTCCCCATTACTAGACTCCATTATTTTTCTGCAGTAGAGGTGTTAATATTACACTTATCACCAAACATTACATTTATGTTGGCACCCATCTTTGTAGGTGCCAGGGTGGTAGAGACAGAGAGGGAGATTTATCAAAGCTTGGAGTGAGATAAAGTGGAGAGAGAGAAAGTACCAGCCAATCAGCTCCTAACTGCCATGTTACAGATTCAGGGGTAGATGTATTAACCTGGAGAAGGCATAAGGAAGTGATGAACCAGTGATAAATGCAAAGTAATAAATGCACCAGCCAATTAGCTCCTAACTGTTAATTTACATACTGGAGCTGATTGGCTGGTGCGTTTATCACCTTGCACTTATCACTGGTTTATTACTTCCTTATGCCTTCTCCAGGTTAATACATCTACCCCTGAATCTGTAACATGGCAGTTAGGAGCTGATTGGCTGGTACTTTCTCTCTCTCCACTTTATCTCACTCCTTATGCTGTCTCCAGGCTTAATACATCTGCCCCTATGTTTTAAAAAATACAGTTGGTAGTACTTTATCTCCGTCCACTTTATCTCTCCAAGGCTTAGCACACAGACCACAAAGTACTAACCAATCGGCCCCTAACTGTCATTTTCCAGGCTGTGTTTGAAAATTGTCAGGAGCTGAATGATTGGTACTTTATCTCTCTCCACTTTATCTCTTTCCAAGCTTTGATAAATCTGTCCCAATGTAACTTCCTGGCAGGGAGAAGGGTCAGCTATATTTATTTGGTTACTAGATTAATAGACCCAGCATATGCTGGGTCACTCCAGTCTCTAACCCCGTGCCAGCCTCCTCTCTGCTGTCGAAGTCAAAAATATTACATACACACCACATGCAAACACCAAACAGAGTGGCCTCTGTGCGTGCGTGTAGTCGCTGTGCGTGCGCATACACGCACGCTACGTACACTGGTTCACGAGCCTTGCGTATTGGTGCCTGGTATGAGTATATACGGTAGCATACGCATTCGCACAGAAAAGCCACTAAGACATATTCAATATTCTATTCATATAGTGCATAATTTACACATAGGGGGTAATTCCAAGTTGATCGCAGCAGGATTTTTGTTAGCAATTGGGCAAAACCATGTGCACTGCAGGGGAGGCAGATATAACATGTGCAGAGAGAGTTAGATTTGGGTGGGGTGTGTTCAATCTGCAATCTAATTTGCAGTGTAAAAATAAAGCAGCCAGTATTTACGCTGCACAGAAACAAAATAACCCACCCAAATCTAACTCTTTCTGCACATGTTATATCTGCCTCCCCTGCAGTGCACATGGTTTTGCCCAATTGCTATCAAAAATCCTGCTGCAATCAACTTGGAATTATTCCCATAGTCTCCACACACTTTGCCAGCAACTTACATATACTCAAAAGGTAGATCAGGGTTACAGGATGTGAGGGGATGGAGCAAGGTTACGACTTAATGTTTGGTATCCAGATGTGCCGTATTTTGAGATCTACATTCCGGTTGCTATTTGCAGTTTATAGCATGTTTCTGCACATAGATATGCACAGAATTGTAATATTCACAAACTACTGTAAATACTGTACTCTTGATATTCGTCGGGAACCCAGTGGCGAACACCTGCAAGTACACCTGGACCAAGCATCGCCCATTCATTTAAACCAACCTATGACCCCTCATGTACTGTAAATGACCTGCCCTTTGACCTATGAAAGAAGAGCTTACATTTCCCATTGTACTGTATTTGGACACATTGGGGTAAATTTACTAAGATTCGTAATTTCCGAAAAAAGGTCAAAGTTCAATCACGAATGACATCGACAGTGTAAAACTGCAACTTTTTGAATTGATTACGATGGATTTACTAAGCTGTCGTATTCGGGTTTTTCTTTTCTTCCGATGTCGATGTCATTCGTTTTTTTTTACCTATTTTTACGGCAGTGATTAGCAAAACACTGCCGTTTTTTTTTTACAATCAATCTCGGCCGGATCTGTGTGATCCGTGCTGGGGTTCTTATTTTTTTTTTTTTTAATTAAACAATGTAAAATCCCCCAAAAAAATGCGTGGGGTCCCCCCTCCTAAGCATAACCAGCCTCGGGCTCTTTGAGCCGATCCTGGTTGCAGAAATATGGGGGAAAAAATGACAGGGGTTCCCCCATATTTAAGCAACCAGCATCGGGCTCTGCGCCTGGTCCTGGTCCCAAAAATACGGGGGACAAAAAGAGTAGGGGTCCCCCGTATTTTTAAAACCAGCACCGGGCTCCACTAGCTGGACAGATAATGCCACAGCCGGGGGTCACTTTTATATAGTGCCCTGCGGCCGTGGCATCAAAAATCCAACTAGTCACCCCTGGCCGGGGTACCCTGGGGGAGTGGGGACCCCTTCAATCAAGGGGTCCCCCCCCCCCAGCCACCCAAGGGCCAGGGGTGAAGCCCGAGGCTGTCCCCCCCCATCCAATGGGCTGCGGATGGGGAGGCTGATAGCCTTTGTTGTAAAAGAAAAGATATTGTTTTTAGTAGCAGTACTACAAGGCCCAGCAAGCCTCCCCCGCATGCTGGTACTTGGAGAACCACAAGTACCAGCATGCGACGGAAAAACGGGCCCGCTGGTACCTGTAGTACTACTACTAAAAAAATACCCAAAAAAAGACAAGACACACACACCGTGAAAGTATAATTTTATTACATACATATACACATACATACATACTTACCTTAAGTTCCCACGCAGGTCGGTCCTCTTCTCCAGTAGAATCCAAGGGGTACCTGTTGAAGAAATTATACTCACGAGATCCAGGGGTCCAGGCTCCTCGGGAAATCCAGGGGTAATCCACGTACTTGACAAAAAAAACAAAACGGTGTCCCGACCACGAACTGAAAGGGGACCCATGTTTGCACATGGGTCACCTTTCCACGAATGCCAGAAAGCCACTTTGACTTCTGTCTAAGTGGGTTTCTTCAGCCAATCAGGGAGTGCCACGTTGTAGCACTCTCCTGATCAGCTGTGTGCTCCTGTCCTCACTGACAGGCGGCACACGGCAGTGTTACAATGTAGCGCCTATGCGCTACATTGTAACCAATGATGGGAACTTTCTGCCCTGCGGTTGACCTAAAGTGACGTCACCGCTGAGCTGAAAGTTCCCATCATTGGTTACAATGTAGCGCATAGGCGCTACATTGTAACACTGCCGTGTGCCGCCTGTCAGTGAGGACAGGAGCACACAGCTGATCAGGAGAGTGCTACAATGTGGCACTCCCTGATTGGCTGAAGAAACCCACTTAGACAGAAGTCAAAGTGGCTTTCTGGCATTCGTGGAAAGGTGACCCATGTGCAAACATGGGTCCCCTTTCAGTTCGTGGTCGGGACACCGTTTTGTTTTTTTTGTCAAGTACGTGGATTACCCCTGGATTTCCCGAGGAGCCTGGACCCCTGGATCTCGTGAGTATAATTTCTTCAACAGGTACCCCTTGGATTCTACTGGAGAAGAGGACCGACCTGCGTGGGAACTTAAGGTAAGTATGTATGTATGTGTGTATGCATGTAATAAAATTATACTTTCACGGTGTGTGTGTCTTGTCTTTTTTTGGGTATTTTTTTAGTAGTAGTACTACAGGTACCAGCGGGACCCTTTTTCCGTCGCATGCTGGTACTTGTGGTTCTCCAAGTACCAGCATGCGGGGGAGGCTTGCTGGGCCTTGTAGTACTGCTACTAAAAACAATATCTTTTCTTTTACAACAAAGGCTATCAGCCTCCCCATCCGCAGCCCATTGGATGGGGGGGGACAGCCTCGGGCTTCACCCCTGGCCCTTGGGTGGCTGGGGGGGGGGACCCCCTTGATTGAAGGGGTCCCCACTCCCCCAGGGTACCCCGGCCAGTGGTGACTAGTTGGATTTTTGATGCCACGGCCGCAGGGCACTATATAAAAGTGACCCCCGGCTGTGGCATTATCTGTCCAGCTAGTGGAGCCCGGTGCTGGTTTTAAAAATACGGGGGACCCCTACTCTTTTTGTCCACCGTATTTTTGGGACCAGGACCAGGCGCAGAGCCCGATGCTGGTTGCTTAAATATGGGGGAACCCCTGTCATTTTTTTCCCCATATTTCTGCAACCAGGATCGGCTCAAAGAGCCCGAGGCTGGTTATGCTTAGGAGGGGGGACCCCACGCTATTTTTTTTGAAAAAATAATCACTTTCCCACCCCTTCCCACTGATATACATGCACGGATCTCATGGATCCGTGCATGCCTATCCAATCACGAATAAAAAAAGCAGGTCTGTTTTTTTTTAGCACTTTTTTACGAGTTGTAATTTTTCACGGCAGTGTTTGTTCTTTTTTTGCTTTGCACTTCTTAGTAAATGACCGAGATTCATACTTAAACAGCCGCGTTTTGACCGATGGTGTATTCATTCGTAATTTTTTACCTGAACTTGCAAAAAATTACGAATGCCCTCATCACTGCCGTGATTAGTGCTTAGTAAATTACCGAGATGACACTTTGATGAAAAAACGGCATCTCGGTCAAAATCGGGAGCTTAGTAAATTTACCCCATTGTATAAAAGAGAGACCTCCTGGCCAGGCTCAGTCTATTCTCTGAAGGTCATCTTGCTAAGACTGACTGAGTCCTGGGTCTGGGAGCGCTCGCGAACAAACGTATGTGCTATTGGTTGTAGCTCTTCTCTGTAATATTGGGGGTCATTCCGAGTTGTTCGCTCGGTAAATTTTTTCGCACTGCGACTGCGCCAAGTAAATTTACTATGCAGTTAGGCATTTTACTCACGGTTTTTTCTTCGTTCTGGTGATCGTAATGTGATTGACAGGAAGTGGGTGTTTCTGGGCGGAAACAGGCCGTTTTATGGGTGTGTGTGAAAAAACGCTACCGTTTCTGGGAAAAACGCGGGAGTGGCTATAGAAACGGAGGAGTATCTGGGCAAACGCTGGGTGTGTTTGTGACGTCAAACCAGGAACGACAAGCACTGAACTGATCGCAGATGCCGAGTAAGTTTGAAGCTACTCAGAAACTGCTAAGAGGTATGTAATCGCAATTTTGAGAATCTTTCGTTCGTAATTTTAAGAAGCTAAGATTCACTCCCAGTAGGCGGCGGCTTAGCGTGTGTAAAGCTGCTAAAAGCAGCTTGCGAGCGAACAACTCGGAATCAGGGCCATTGTTGTATCTTTTATCTGTATCTTTTGAGTAAAAACTGTTGGGTATCCGGACTCCAGGTCGACAGCACAAAGGTCGACACACCTTAGGTCGACGCCAATTGGTCGACACACCTTAGGTCGACATGGACAAAAGGTCGACAGGAACAAGGTCGACATGGAAAAAGGTCGACATGAGTTTTTCACGATTTTTTTTCTTTTTTTGAACCTTTTCATACTTAACGATCCACGTGGACTACGATTGGAACGGTAAAGTGTGCCGAGCGAAGCGAAGGCACCATGCCCGAAGCATGGCGAGCGAAGCGAGCCATGCGAGGGGACGCTGTGCACTAATTGGGGTTCCCGGTCACTCTACGAAGAAAACAACACCAAAAAAACATAAAAAACTCATGTCGACCTTTTTCCATGTCGACCTTGTTCCTGTCGACCTTTTGTCCATGTCGACCTTTTGTCCATGTCGACCTAAGGTGTGTCGACCAATTGGCGTCGACCTAATGTGTGTCGACCTTTGTGCTGTCGACCCTCAGTCCCAGACCCATACTGTTGATGCGTAGGATCACAACATTACATTTAACTACTGGTGTCGCATTCCATTCTTGTTTGGGGGTAAGGTGTATTCAGCCACACATATCGCTGCATTGTGCGCATAGCGTGTTGGCATGTATACGCAACATGCATACATATCTTAGCGGTTATTTGCTTATGTTTAACGGCCGCAGTGGCCCGAACCACAGTGTGATAAGGTATTGCTTTTCCTTGTAAATTAATCGAACTTTACACTGCCTGGCCCTGCACACTCACTACCCTACCGCTCCATAGTGACCCAGCATTCCAAAACACACATACGCCCCTGTCGCTATGTTGCACCCCGCACCATTTCCGAATTCCATACTTACCCCATTCCCAGTGTGGCTGCAGACCCCCTGCCCACATGGACAATGGCGGCCGTGGCACTGTAGGGGTTAATCATCAGTGTCCAGCACAATATTTATGGACAATAGGCGCTTGGCGCCACTTTTAAATGTGTACTGGTGCTGGGCGCCATCTTTAAAAGTGTTATGGGCGCTAGGTGCCGTGTATTTAAAAATGTTTTATTGTGTGCGCCACGGTCCCGGACCTCTCCGGCGACCGTGGGAGTGAGGGAGCCTCCCGGAACGCTGGTCTGTGTGTGTGCGCGGGGGGAGAAGGGAGAGCCGCAGCAGCCGGGAGATCAGCTCCCACTGCAACACTCAGAGTGTGCCGCAGCTGAGGGCCAGGAGCTCTGCTCCCGGTGCCTCAGCATGATGGAGGTGACCAGCCGCGGCAGCCGGGACAAGCAGGGGGGTGCACCGCTCACGGGGGGACCGGACCAGCTGGCTCCCTAGCGGCGGAGGCATGTGTAAGGCACTGGACGCTGGAGTCCAGGAGCTACTCTCCTGGTGACTCAGCGCTCCATAAAGGCACAGAGCCATGGCGGCCCTGCTACAGCAGGGGGTGCGCCGCACGATGCGAAGAGGCCAATAAGTAGTACCACACTGGGGGGACAGGGAGAGCCAGCTCCCTTGATCCCAGTGGCAGACATTCCAGGCAGGCTGGAGGACGGAAGAAGCCAGCCCCATACCTCTAGCACTGGGAGAGCCCTAGCAGCCAGGCTGCAGGGCTAAGGGAGCCCAGCGCTGGGCAAAGTCTGAAAAAAGCAATATATTTAAATGTAAATACAAAATATTGTGTGGTAAGGCACTGCAGTGCCTGGGTATGTGGAGCCTGTGCAGGGCACAGGCTCAGTATAGATTTAAACAGAAATGTACCATCTACTTTAATGTATTTTAAGGTAAAATGCACTTACTGGTTGTTGTGTCCCAGAAGGGGGATTCCATGGCTGTGCAGGCTGTTGGATTCCTCCAGACCTTTTCCCCAAAAACGGAATGCCTTTTCCCCCAGCCTCAAACTTAAAAGTATCATGGAAAGAGAGAGGAAAAACTCAGTTTCCCAACAAGCTGAGTGGTTTTCTGGCGCTCTATAGGGATCGCCTTTGGTTAGCAGGAAACCCTGACCGGGAATCTAGGCTGCTCCTCCCTAGAGCCCGAATTCAGGCAGCAGATAGTGAGCTAGGTCCCGGGCAGATTTCTGGAAGTAAGTTTAGGCAAGTAAACTTCCTCCAGCGCAGTCTGAACGTCTGTGACCAAGGCATGCATGTGACCAAGGCATGCACAGCCCATGGGTAAACATTGATTGGTTGTAAACCACAGGGCGGACTTACCCCCTGTGGTATTGTGTATTGGAGTAGGATAAAAAGAGGGCAGCTGCCCCAGGAAAAGTGTATTATACCATTTTCATTCTGCTGTAAACATCTTTTCAGAACTATTTGGGCAAATAAACATCTTCTGCCTCAAGATGACAGCTTCATCTTGTGACCTGCAGGGCTAAGCGAAACCTAGCTCAGTTTTCCGGCTGTCTGGGGTGTACCCAGCGTCTCCAAGCTCCGCCTCCAGCCAGCTACCGGTTAGAGGCCTAGACAAGCGACTTGTTAACACCACACAGGTGTGGTAAGGCGGCGTGTCAACACATACAGAGCAGAACCATAGTTCCAGATGCCACGGCAGGTTAGGAGTCTGGTGGTGGCAGCGTAGAACCCGCCCACTGCGCAGGGAGTGGAGTTAGTACAGGTGGTTACTGACGGTAAGTGGGAATCCCCTATGTGGCCAGGTCTTGTGTGACCTAAAGATCCATTCTGTGACTGGGGACAGGACGCAAAGCAGTGAGGGCTGTCGTACGGGGCCGTCCGGTCACAGCATCTGGGCCTCCTCTTATAAGTCTTTCCCATCTCCCTCCCAGTGGCAGCCATTGGGGAACACGCCCAAGATTCCACTGTGTGCTCATTGAGGAGATGGGATAGACCTTACACAATTATTATATAAATAGGGGAAAGGGTATGGTGGTGAAGAAAGAAGCGCAGTGCACAATCTCTTCCAAACAAGTCTTAAATGGGGACCAACTGCCAGCCCATAGCAAATAATGCACACAGCCGAGATAGAAACATAGAATTTGACGGCAGATAAGAACCACTTGGCCCATCTAGTCTGCCCCTTTTTTTATCCTTTAGGTAATCTCAACCCTTTTTGAACCTTAATTCTTTGTAAGGATATTTGTCAGGTTCGGTTTTGTTTGTGTCCCCGGAGGGGGCGCTAGTGGGTCAGTGGAGGTAGGAGGGAAGAAGTGAGGAGGCTGGATTAAGTTTCTGCGCATGGGCGCAATGATGTTTTATTAACTGAAAGTTCACAAAGGCAGCAGAAATAAACAATAAGGAATGCAATGTAAATGGTACAGCGTGAAAGCTGAGAGTCTATGGCAACAGTAATATGACAACTGAAATAATAACCGATGAATGATAACTGATGAATGATAACTGATGAATGATAACTGATGAATGATGATCTGGTATGGGAACCAGAGTAGTTTAAAACGTGGAGCCAGCAGAGATGGTTATATACAGCAAACCTGGTAGCAGAGGCAGGAGACCAGTAAAGTTCACAGTGCAGATGATGAAGCACAGGCAGCAAGCAAGCTGCATCACAGGTGAGGTGATGGAATGCACCTGGAGAGAGTCTCTACTGCTGAGGCTGAAGCACACTGTGTTGGAGATTAGTGTGAAGCCTGTAAACAAATGCAGGTGTTGCTGAGGCTTGTAGTTCCATGGAGCTGTAGGAAGATAACCAGGAACACAGAGTCACAGGTAGGTAACCAGGAACACGGAGGTATAGGCAGGTAACCAGGAACACGGAGGAACAGGTACCAGATCCAGACACATGGGTCGCAGGAGTGACACAAAGTTCAGGACAACCTCAAGCTCAACCTGCAGCTCCTGATATACCCCTTCATGTGCAGGCATTGGCTGGAGTAGCTTGAGGGGGTGCGGCCAAGCTCCGGATTGGCCGCCGTACTCAGACTGGGAAGAACTGTCATGGCGGCGCCCATGCCGCGGCCCGGCGGGAACGCGGTGTGCTCACACGCCCGCTGACAACATGAGCACTCCCAGGCCTAGGATGACATCTGGCGACAGGGAGACGGGTGACAGCAGAACGTAGGGACCCCGGACGGAGTCCGCACCGACGGACAGATGTGACAGTGGTGAGACGATTCCTGACAGTACCCCCTCCTTTATGGGTGGGCACCGAACACCCACGTGGTTTGGAAGGATGAGTTCTGTGGAAGACACGGACCAACCTTGGAGCATGGACGTCAGAAGAATTTACCCAGCTTCTCTCCTCAGGACCATAACCGGACCAATCGATGAGGTATTGCAGACGACCGTACCTGCAACGAGAATCCAAAATCCTCTCAATTTCAAACTCTATGCCCCGCTGAGTTCGTATTCTGGGACCAACTGGAAGAGCTCTTTGGAAGCGATTTAGGACTAGAGGTCTGAGGAGAGAGATATGAAAAGCATTAGGAATTCGTAACAAGGAAGGCAATTTGAGCTTGTAAACCACAGGATTGATGACTCTTTCGATGGTGAAGGGACCGATGAAGCGTGGTGCAAACTTCATCGACGGCACTCTGAGACGGAGGTTCCGAGTGGAAAGCCAAACCCTGTCACCAGGTTTCAGGCTAGGAACTGCACGTCTCTTACGGTCAGCAAAAAACTTGTATCGGTTGGAAGCTTTCTTGAGAGAAGCATGAATCTTCCTCCAGGTAGACGAGAACTGACCCAATACAGCAGTGGCGGCAGGAACATCGAGGCTAGGAAGGTGTTGAAAATCAGGAACATGGGGATGTTGTCCATACACAGCAAAGAATGGGGTTGTCTCAGTAGCGGTGTGGTAGCGGAAGTTGTGGGCAAATTCGGCCCACGGGAGCAGATCCAACCAGTCATCTTGAGAAGATGAAACGTAAAGTCTTAAAAATGTTTCCAATTCCTGGTTTACCCTCTATGTCTGCCCATTCGTCTGAGGGTGGTAAGCTGACGAAAACTTCAGTTTAACTTGCATGGCAGAACAGAGGGCTCTCCAAAACCTCGCTACAAACTGAACACTTCGGTCGGATATTATTTCTGTGGGTAGTCCATGTAGACGGAAAATCTCCCGTAGGAAGATTTGGGCGAGTTTTGGGGCGGAAGGGAGACCCTGGAGAGGAACGAAATGGGCCATTTTGGTAAATCTGTCCACCACAACCCAGATGGTATTATATCCTTGAGAAGAGGGAAGGTCGGAGATGAAATCCATGGACAGGTGTGACCAGGGACGGCTGGGAACAGATAATGGTTGTAACTGACCTGCTGGAGACTGACGAGGAGTCTTGTGCTGCGCACATTTAGGACAGGATGCCACAAATTCTTTGATGTCAACTTTCATCTTTGGCCAGCAGTATGTCTCAGAGAGGAATTTGGACGTCTTCAGGACACCAGGATGTCCAGTGAATTTGGACTGATGAGCCCAAGACAGCAACTTGGGACGGAGTTCTGGGGAAACAAAAGTCTTACCAGGAGGCGGAGCAGGAGAAACTTGAGACAAAGCAAATACCACTGGACTCAGGATGGAATGCGGAACTGAGTTGGACGTCTCCTCTTCGGACTCCATAGATCGGGACAAAGCGTCTGCTTTGATATTCTGAGAACCTGGGCGGAAATTAAGCTTAAAGTTAAAACGAGAAAAGAACATAGCCCACCGGGACTGGCGAGGATTAAGACACTGGGCTGCCTTTAAATAAAGCAGATTTTTATGATCCGTATAGATGTTGAACGGAAATTTGGCTCCTTCCAGGAGATACCTCCATTCCTCAAGGGCCAGCTTGATCGCCAGTAGTTCTTGATCTCCAATGGAATAGTTAGCTTCTGCAGGGAGGAATTTACGAGAATAAAATCCACAAGGGTGAATCTTCCCATCAGTTCCCTTCTGGGAGAGAACAGCTCCAACTCCTACTGTGGAGGCATCCACCTCCAAGTCGAATGGCTTGTTTACATCTGGTTGAGACAGAACTGGAGCAGACATAAAGGCCAGCTTGATTTTCTGAAATGCCGCTAGAGCTTCTTCTGACCAGTTGGAATGATCTGCCCCTTTACGAGTTAAGCTGGTAATAGGAGCGACGAGAGTTGAGAATCCTCGGATAAACTTCCTATAATAATTGGCGAATCCCAGGAATCGTTGAATAGACTTGAGAGTATTCGGAATGGACCAATTGGCAATGGCTTCCAACTTTGTCAGGTCCATCTGGAGATCCGATCCGGAAATTATATACCCCAGGAAGGGTATGGAAGAAACTTCGAAGGTACACTTGGATAATTTGCCGTAGAGACGGTTCTCACGAAGACGTCGGAGGACCTCACGGACTTGTAGACGATGAAAAGAGAGATCTTGAGAGAAGATGAGGATATCGTCCAGGTAAACTACCAGATACTTGTACAGAACATCACGGAAGATTTCATTAACAAAGTGCTGGAACACTGCTGGAGCATTGCTTAACCCGAATGGCATTACCAGGTACTCGTAGTGACCATCTCGAGTATTAAAAGCTGTCTTCCATTTATCACCACTACGGATCCTGATGAGATTATAGGCACCGCGGAGATCTAACTTAGTGAAGATGCGGGCTCCCTTGACGCGATCAAACAATTCAGTGATGAGAGGTAATGGATAGCTATTCTTGATGGTAATGTCATTAAGACCCCGGTAGTCAATGCATGGACGTAACCCTCCATCTTTTTTTTAACAAAGAAAAAACCCGCACCTGCAGGTGAAGATGAGGGGCGGATGAATCCCTTCTGTAAGTTCTCCTTGATGTATTCACTCATCGCCTCAGTTTCAGGAACAGATAATGGATACGTACGCCCTCTAGGTGGTTTTTTGCCGGGAATAAGGTCAATGGGGCAATCCCACTCTCTATGGGGCGGCAGAACATCAGCAGCCTTTTCACTGAAGACGTCAGAGAAATCTTGGTAGGCCACAGGAAGACTGGACTGGGTTTTGACTTCAGAAGACCTTATAGGACAGACTTGAGCTAAACAAGACTGACGGCAATGTGAACCCCAGGAAGTAAGTTGTAACGTAGACCAATCAATCCGCGGATTATGTAGTTGGAGCCAGGGCATACCCAACACGATCTCTTGGGTTGCCTGAGGAATAACTAGAAGTTTGATTAGTTCTGAATGCAGGAACCAGACTCCCAGCACCACTGGCTTGGTCTGGTGAGAGATATGGCCCTTGGGAATTCGGCTTCCATCCACTGCAGTAATGTAGACTGGATATGAGAGTTCGCAGACAGGCAAACGAAACTTATCTACTGCAGCTTGGGTGATGAAGTTTCCCGCGGCTCCACAGTCTACTAACGCAGTTGCAGATTGGAGTCCAGCCGTAGTCTCTAGAGTAACAGGGAGAATAAGGTCTTGGGTTGAAGGAGCTTGTCTGGAAGATCCCAACTTGACTCCTCCTTTACAAGTCAGGATCTGGCGTTTCCCGAACGCACTGTACAAGAATTGATTTGGTGACCTGTAGCCGCACAATAAAGACACAGTCTCTCACGGAGTCTTCTTGACCGCTCCTCAGGGGTTAAGCGGGACCTATTAATTTGCATAGGTTCATCAGAAGGTGGAGGCTGAGATTGTACTGAAGGTACCATTCTTGGCTTGCGAAGTTCACTACGTACACGCTCACTGTTACGTTCGCGAATGCGAGAGTCCAACTTGATGCATAGAGAGATTAAATCAGATAATTGCTCAGGAATGTCACGGGTTGCCAGTTCATCCTTAATCCGATCCGAAAGTCCATGCCAGAAGGCTGCTACCAGGGCTTGGTTATTCCACCGGATCTGTGCGGCTAACGTCTGAAACTGGATGACATATTGACCCATACTCCGGGTACCTTGACGAAGCTGAATGAGATCTGCAGAGGTTGCACGACCTGGTTCGTCAAAGATGCGTCTGAAGGTAGACACGAATTCTGCGTAGTTGTTCATCAGAGGGTCAGCACGTTCCCACAGCGGAGACACCCAACTCAAGGCAGAACCAGAGATCAACGAGATGATGTAGGCAACCTTGGACCTTGGCGTAGGGAAATTATGTGATAATAATTCAAACTGGATTTCACATTGGTTAAGGAACCCGCGACATAGCTTCGGACTGCCATCATATTTGCTGGGCACGGGCAGGTGCAGGCGTGACACTGGAGCTGATGCAGCCGACATAGGAGAACTCACAGCACTTGCAGGTGCTGGGGAAACTGTAACAGAAGAAACAAGTAAACCCGGCAGGGTTTGTTGCAGTGTATCAATTCGGGAGGACATTCCTTGCAGGAACTGGAACATCTGCTGCTGCACAGCCTCTTGTCCATCCAAGCGGGAGACCAGATCTTGTAAGGCCCCTGACCCCACACTCTGACCACCGTCCGAGTCCATCGGTCCTGAACTTACTGTCAGGTTCGGTTTTGTTTGTGTCCCCGGAGGGGGCGCTAGTGGGTCAGTGGAGGTAGGAGGGAAGAAGTGAGGAGGCTGGATTAAGTTTCTGCGCATGGGCGCAATGATGTTTTATTAACTGAAAGTTCACAAAGGCAGCAGAAATAAACAATAAGGAATGCAATGTAAATGGTACAGCGTGAAAGCTGAGAGTCTATGGCAACAGTAATATGACAACTGAAATAATAACCGATGAATGATAACTGATGAATGATAACTGATGAATGATGATCTGGTATGGGAACCAGAATAGTTTAAAACGTGGAGCCAGCAGAGATGGTTATATACAGCAAACCTGCTAGCAGAGGCAGGAGACCAGTAAAGTTCACAGTGCAGAAGATGAAGCACAGGCAGCAAGCAAGCTGCATCACAGGTGAGGTGATGGAATGCACCTGGAGAGAGTCTCTACTGCTGAGGCTGAAGCACACTGTGTTGGAGATTAGTGTGAAGCCTGTAAACAAATGCAGGTGTTGCTGAGGCTTGTAGTTCCACGGAGCTGTAGGAAGATAACCAGGAACACAGAGTCACAGGTAGGTAACCAGGAACACGGAGGTATAGGCAGGTAACCAGGAACACGGAGGAACAGGTACCAGATCCAGACACATGGGTCGCAGGAGTGACACAAAGTTCAGGACAACCTCAAGCTCAACCTGCAGCTCCTGATATACCCCTTCATGTGCAGGCATTGGCTGGAGTAGCTTGAGGGGGTGCGGCCAAGCTCCGGATTGGCCGCCGTACTCAGACTGGGAAGAACTGTCATGGCAGCGCCCATGCCGCGGCCCGGCGGGAACGCGGTGTGCTCACACGCCCGCTGACAACATGAGCGCTCCCAGGCCTAGGATGACATCTGGCGACAGGGAGACGGGTGACAGCAGAACGTAGGGACCCCGGACGGAGTCCGCACCGACGGACAGATGTGACAGTGGTGAGACGATTCCTGACAGATATTCATATGCCTATCCCAAGCATGTTTAAATTGCTCTACAGTCGTAGCCTCTACCACCTCTGATGGGAGACTATTCCACTTATCCACTACCCTTTCCGTGAAGTAATTTTTCCTTAAATTTCCCCTGAACCTCCCCTCCTCTAGTCTCAGTGTATGTCCTCGAGTTCTAATATTTCTCTTCCTTTGAAGAATTTTTCCCTCATGAACTTTGTTAAGACCCTTGATATATTTGAAAGTTTCTATCATGTCCCCCCTTTCTCTTCTCTCCTCCAAACTATACATGTAAAGATCTTTTAGCCTTTCCGGGTACGTTTTGTGATGTAGGCCATGCACCATTTTAGCTGCCCTTTGTACACTCTCTAATGTATTTATATCCTTCTGGAGATATGGTCTCCAGAACTGGACACAGTATTCCAGATGGGGCCGCACCAATGACCTATACAGTGGCATAATCACTTCTTTTTTCCTACTACTGATTCCTCTCCCTATGCAACCAAGCATCTGACTTGCCTTTCTCATTGCTTTGTTGCATTGCTTTCCTGCCTTCAAGTCACTTGAAATAGTGACTCCTAAATCCCTTTCCTCCTCAGTAGTTTCCATTATAGTACCCTTGATACTATATTTAGCCTTTGGGTTTTTGAGACCTAAGTGCATGATTTTGCATTTTTTAGCATTAAACTGTAGTTGCCACGTTCTTGACCATTTCTCAAGCCTACCTGGGTCATCAATCATTTGTTTTACCCCTCCCGGTGTGTCTACCCTGTTGCATATCTTTGTATCATCTGCAAAAAGGCATACCTTCCCTTCAATACCATCTGCAATGTCACCAACCAAGATATTAAAGAGAACTGGACCAAGTACAGATCCCTGGGGTACTCCACTGGTAACATTTCCCTCCATAGATTGTACTCCATTAACTACAACTGTCTGTTTCCTATCCTGCAACCAGGTTCTTATCCATTTAACTGTTTTATAATCCACCCCCACGCTTTCAAGTTTATTTAGCAGTCTGCGATGTGGGACAGTGTCAAATGCCTTACTAAAGTCTAGATATGCTACATCTACAGCTCCCCCTTGGTCTATTATTTTCGTCACAGAGTCAAAAAAGTCAATAAGATTTTTTTGGCATGATCTACCACCAGTAAATCCATGCTGTTTTGGATCCTGTAAATGGTTTGATTTAAGATATTCCACAACTCTTTATTTTAATAGTTTTTCCATTACTTTCCCCACTACTGATGTAAGGCTTACTGGTCTGTAGTTACTTGCTTCTTCCTTGCTTCCACTTTTGTGCAGTGGAACTACATTTGCTCTTTTCCAGTCCTCTGGAATAGCACCTGTATTTAGTGACTGGTTAAATAATTCTGTTAATGGTGTAACCAGCACATCTTTTAGCTCTTTGAGTATCCTTGGGTGTATCCCATCTGGTCCCATTGATTTATCCACTTTTAGTTGTGAAAGTTCTGTTAGGACCTTCTCCTCTGTAAATGTACTTTCATCTACCTTATTTTTATGAATGTCCTTGCAATTTAACTGTGGCCCCATCCCTTCTTCTGTAGTAAATACTGAGCAAAAATAATTATTTAGGTGGTCTGCTATTGCCTTGTCACCCTCCACCAAATGCTCACTCTCTGTCTTAAGTCTTATTATTCCTCCATTTGATTTTCTCCTTTCACTTATATACTTAAAAAAAGTTTTGCCCCCTTTATCTATTGACTGGGCCATTTTTTCCTCAGCTTCTGCCTTTGCACGTCTGATCACTTTTTTTTAGCATCCTTCCGTCTGTCAAGATACACCTCTTTGTCGTTATTATTTTGAGTCTGTTTGTATTACCTAAAAGCCATCTTTTTTGCTTTCACACTAGTTGATACTTCTTTTGTGAACCACACTGGCTTCCTTTTCCTGGTGCTTTTCCTAATCCTTTTGATACAAAGATCAGTTGCACTTAGTATTGAACTTTTCAGTTTTTCCCACCTCTCCTGCACTCCTACCAAGTTCCACCAGTCCGCCAACTAATCACTTAAACTCCTCCCAATTTTTGCAAAATCATCATTTCTAAAATCCAACACCTTTGTTTTTGTGTGACAGGAGTTGGATCCTGTCTTTATACTAAACCATACTGCTTGATGATCACTGGATCCCAGGTGCTAACCCACATATATGTCAGATATCCTATCACCATTTATAAGAATTAAATCTAATATTGAATCTTTGCGAGTGGGCTCCGTCACCAATTGCTTGAGAGATGCTCCCTGTAAGGAATGTAGAAATTTGCCACTTGTAGCTGAACTTGCAAAAGACCCCTCCCAATTTACATCAGGTAAATTAAAGTCTCCCATGATTATGACTTCTCCCTTTAAAGCCATTTTAGTGATGTGCAACAATAGGTTCCTGTCCAAATCCTGCCTCTGGCCTGGTGGTCTATAGATCACCCCAATGTGAATAACATCCTTCTCCCCGGTTTCTATGGTGACCCAAAGGGCCTCAGTTTTGTCTTCAATATTTTGTATTAATGTAGCATTTATGCTTTTCTTCACATACATTGCTACCCCTCCTCCTATTCTTCCTATTCTATCCTTCCTAAATAAATTGTATCCTGGTATAGCTATGTCCCAGTCATGTTTTTCATTGCACCATGACTCTGTAATTGATACAAAATCCAGGTTATCCCTTGTCATTATCGCAATTAGCTCTGGAATTTTGTCTCCTAAGCTCCTAGCATTTGCACACATAGCTTTAAGATTTTTGTCTGTGCATTTGTTATTAGTAGCCATGTCCAGACTGTACAAAATAAATGACAAGTTTAAAGTTGAAATTACCTGTTTGGGGATGTTGCTCAGTGTTTGATATATATATATATATATATATATATATATATACTAATCAGGAATCACACTGTGTCCTTTACACCATGAATACACCTCCCTAAATGTAAAGATATAGTACACCTGACCACAATGAGCAAATGATCAAAGGAGGTAAACACCAGAGAGCATGCAATAATAAACTATGTTTCACTGTGCAACTTCCCCACACATGCAATGCCAATTACAAGCCAATCATTACATCAAAAAACATACATGAGTTTGCATAAGAGAGAGCTGTAGTGAGCAGTTTGGGGATGTCTTTTCATAGTGTAAAAAGACAGATAGCATTGGTACAGGTGAGAATTCAGATGGTTTTGGTAAGCTATAGACATAAATTTTAGTTGCAGATGAAGTGGAAAGGTCTAGCAGCGTTCCTAACACAGATTTAAGTTATAAGTATGGGTTACTCAGGCTGGAGTAGTTTGAGGTGTAGAGGAACTGTACTCACATTTGTTTGAAAGTTGTCCTTTAGTGGTCCAGATTGTGGATAGATTGTTGTCCTTCTGTTTTCCTTCGGTTTAACGTCAGTGTAACGTCGAAATTATTTTTAAACTTGTAGTTATCCTTTGAATAATGTCCTTTGAAGTAATGGCCCACAAGCCTACGGCCTAAGCCGTCCTGATGCACTTTAAGTAATGGACCAAGCATGTGAATACACTGATTACACCCAAACTCCAATGACCCTTCCCCCAGCAATGACTAGTAATAAAACAGTTTTAAGAAAACAACCAAACAAACCAACCAACTGAGATTTATCACAGTCATGCCCTCATGCCTATACTCAGGAGATAACATTCCAATTTATCAATAGCAACCCATCATGTGCATAAGCAATCTAATATAAAAGCAGATGCCTTATGCCTATAGCAATGCTATAATTCTTAACACCCAATTTGCTATTTACTATTTCAGTGCAATCAGTAGTGATAATGTGCAGCACTCATTTACAATAAACCTAGACAAGTATATATTCACCAGCAGTGTAGAAGATGGAATTACCAGCAGTTATTTGAGTGCAATGTTCAGCAGGAGTGTAGAAGATGGAATTAGATGGGGGCCAACTGCCAGCTCATCAGTACAATTAACTACTAGATGGGGAACAACAATACTTAAGGTATCCAACTCCCCTTCCAATAACATAAAGAAGCAGACATGGACCAGTGGTGCTGCTGACCCCAGCAGGACAGATGAAGCCTAAACGTGTATTGGCAGGGAGAGCACATCAAAACCTATAGAAGAAAGCCATTGCTAATGTTCTTTCCTGCACAAAAAGCCGATAACTAAACAAACTGAAAAAATTAGGATGGGTGGGGCATCCGAAGAAGAATACAGTATTACTGAAAACAGTAATATGAATCACAAAACGACACTCACAACATACAACACCCATTCACAGACACATGCTATGCTGCCAAGCCAAACCCACTAACAACTAAACCCCTGCTGCTATATGAAGGCCGACACATCATAGAGGTTTGAATTACGACAGGCATTTTTTCCCCCATATAGTCACAAAAAGAGTAGCATTAGAAAGGGAGAGGGAGTTAACAGGATTTACTGTGAAAACCTATTTTTATAAAAAATAAAAAAAAGTATAATTAAAATAAAGTAGTTAAGCTAGTTAAAAAATTTATATTAAGGACAGCTAGTTCAGATACTACAACGCAGAGACAAGACTACAAAGACTACAGCTACACAGACAATACAGAGCGTCAGGCTACAGAAACAATGCTACATAGACTACAGCTGATGATAGAACAGTACAGAGGCTAATGCTACAGAAACCAAACTGCAGTACTTAGAATACAGTGGCACATACAATGCTACAGAAGCTACAGCTCCATAGACGATGCTACAGAGAATACATCTGTGAAGAAAAAACCACACAGATACAGATACAAAGACACCTGTCCAGATATACAGTACCATTAACCAGCACCAGGATCAGATATGTGTTAACATTTGTAGGCTTGCGTTTGAATCATTACATACAAACAAAAGTAATCCCCGTCCTGGTACAGAGCATAGCAGTACTCATTTATTAGCCACATGCACTTTCTGACATTTTCTCTAGAAGAGGCCAGGTGGGAGGTTCAGGGTGTGTGACAGCATAATTTCATCATGGCTGCCTTATTCCTTTATGTTCATCTAAAGCATATTCTACATAATTGGTTAGAAGTACATCACACCATTGATTGGGTAGGTCATGTTGAAAGTGCAGGTTCTGGAACATTCTATCACTGAAATTCAATTCTTGCTGACATGTGCAAATAAGACTATATAATAGAATGTGCTGACCCAAGCAGCAAAACAGTGGGGTTGGGGGTGGGAGACCAGCGCTCGGGATACCGGCAGTCAGCATACCGACCCCGGGAATCCCGGCAGCAGAATAGGAGGGGGCGTCCGGGCTCGCTACGCAGCGGGCTTGTTGGCTCGCTGCGCTCGCCACAGGCTCTATTCCCACTCTATGGGTGTCGTGGACACCTACCCGTGGGAATAGTCCCTCTTAGTCAGCATTCTGTCTGCCAGCATTTTGATTGCTCTTGCGAGTGGCAGTCATATGACCGCATCCCATACAGTGAGCTAAAAAATACATACTACATTTGTATGTTCTATTACAACAGCCATTTTGTGTTCAGTTGCCATTATTTTTGTTTGCAAAGCTACTATCACAACCTTTCTCCATGTTGAAGTTGGTGACACATCCTCTCATGAAGTAGATATGTTTGCTATACTAACTACAGACTGACACATATATGTGGTTTTATCCTATGTTGTAAAAAAAAATATTGAAGGGGAGTACATCTGTCACCACCAGAAATTTACCTTATCTACTCTACAGAACTTCTCTGATATTAATATGAAATTCTGCAAACTATAATACAACTATAATACAAAATAAGAAGGGATCTGGCTGCTTCACCTCAGAGGCAATTAGATGCATTGCTCTACACTAATGACTCTTTGAAGTGGAATGTAAAAGCTGAATTATCTAGGAATCATTAGGTAGTAATTGTCTTTCTGTGCAGCGGGGAAATAAGGGCATATGACGGAAACTGCTCCTCCCTCTTCCTAGATTGTAGAATAATTATAGTGTAAATAGGATATCATGACAAGCAGCTGCTCAGGGGTGGAAACTTCAGCTAGATGTGAAGCAGCCATTTTGATAAGCTACAGAGATACTAAACACAGATTCCTCTTTAATGGATACTCTGATTATTGACCATATGTTTCTTATAAGACAATAGGTATGATGGAAGGAAATTGCTTCCTGGATTGGTGGTAGCAGCAAGAAGACTATTTCACATACAGTAATCTTTTTAAAAATGGACACACTTGAATTATACATGCCCTGTTACTGAATGGCAGTCTCCCTGGTGGCAATCTGGCTTAGGATATACTGCAACCAGCAATTCCAATAAAGAAGGAATTGATATACTGTAGTTCAACTTTGCAGATAATGTGTTAAGCATTATGCATCTAAACTGGAAACTATTGTGTGTGATATGAGTATGCATTTTACGTATCTAACATATATAGGGGGTCATTCCGAGTTGTTCGCTCGCTAGCTACTTTTAGCAGCATTGCAAACGCAAAGCCGCCGCCCTCTGGGAGTGTATCTTAGCATAGCAGAATTGCTAACGAAAGATTAGCAATTCTGCTATTAAGTATTTCCTTGCAGTTTCTGAGTAGCTCCAGACCTACACCAAGATTGCGATCACCTCAGTCCGTTTAGTTCCTGGTTTGACGTCACAAACACGCCCTGCGTCCGGCCAGCCAATCCCCCGTTTCTTCAGCCACTCCTGCGTTTTCTGCTGGCACGCCTGCGTTTTTTAGCACACTCCGGGAAAACGCTCAGTTACCACCCAGAAACACCCACTTCCTGTCAATCATTCTCCGATCAACAGAGCGACTGAAAAGCTTTGTTCGCTTGTGAGTAAAATAGCATAGTTTTGTGTAAAATTGCTTAGCGCGGGCGCCCTGCGGTGCATACGCATTCGCAGAACTGCCGGATTTTAGCCTATTAGCAATTCTGCTAAAAATAGCAGCGAGCAAACAACTCGGAATGACCACCATTATTCCATATTTGTTAATGCTTCAAATTTAGCAATCTGTATAGTGAACCAATTAAATTGGATACCACCCATAGTCTAGGATATATTTATTTGTCTTATCACAGCTTATCTAATTTATTATTATTATTATTATTATTATTATATGCAATAATTGAGTTAATAAAGTGAGCTTGGCCTATTAAAGTATCTATGAGCTGTCCTTTCAGAATCAGTGACTCAAGCTGACCAGAGACTTCTGTATCTGGTTTATCCCTGAAAGTAAATTATTCATGCTGATATGAACTCACATCAATATTAGTTCTGGTTGGGTTGAACAATCAGATCATAAGGTGTTCCAAGGCTTTTGGTCAGTAGAAATCCCCAAACACATGGCAATTGGTAACCAGTCCATCTTGTCGTATCTGTGAAAAGCAATTATTCCAGGCATGGGTGTGCACTGAGTAGGCAATTCCTTAAAATAACATGAACCACAAATAATGTAGAAGGGCTTGCCCAACATGTGCCACATGGCTCTGGCAGGGAGGAAGCCCAGGAGCAATCTTGCCTTTAGCCATGCAGACAGGAGAAATACAGGTAAGTGTCACAAATTGAGGTCTTAGTCCTACTTACAACACTCATTGCTGTCACATCATTGTACTCTGCACATCTGCTGTACTTCAGCAGCATCCCTGCTCTCCACTGTATTTAATGTAAACAAACTGCAGGCTGCATGGAAAGTGGCCATCTTGGATTTCCCCGTGTGACTCCCTAGTCCAATCAGAGCCGGCCTTAGCTATAGGCAGGCTAGGCATTTGCCTAGGGCATTCAAGCATGTCTAGGGGCATCCAAGCATGTCCCTGCAGCATCTCATGCTGAGAGGGACAGTCCGCAAACTAACTGTTACTTTCCAAATGTATTCAATCAGTACTTGTATACACTGCTGTTTACATTTGTAAAAAAAAATGCACACTGTGCCTTAAACTTCCTCTGACATGCTTGAATGCCCCTGACTTGTGAGACCTCAGACAGACAGCAGAAGCCCAGGACCTGTGACCTGTGACATTTTTACTGACTATATAAGGTTATTACTGGATGGCTTCTTATGATAACACATGTGTATTTTGGAAGACTGCTTCACAGAAACCTGACATCACCTATACTGCTTGTGCACATGGGGGAGGGGGACCCTGCCTTCCAGTGTGTGTCCCTTATCCCTGTGCAAACCCCAGGTGTCTGCAGGGACATAACATGGGCAGTGTTCTCCCCACACTTTATTTCCTAGTCAGTCCATACCATAAAATTCCCCTGCCATCTAGCACTGTAACGTGGTCAGTAAGTTGCGTTGTGCTATTTCTATATGAAACATCAGTGCAGCGTGACTTTTGGACACATCAGACTGGAGGGCAGAGCATTTAGCTCCCACAGTATAAAGTAAAGTGCATGCAGTTAACGGGAGTAACAGACACCAGCAAACACACTGAATAGTGAAGAGAATGGACAGTTTCTACATGTTTGATACTGATCTTTTTGTATAACCAGCAAGTGTGGCAGTATCTGTGGCAGTATATGTGTATTATGGGCATTACTAATGTGGGGCATATGTGTAAGGTGCATTACTGTGTGGCATTATGTGTATTATGGGCATTACTAATGTGGGGCATATGTGTAAGGTTCCTTTACTGTGTGGAATTATATGTATTATGGTCATTACTGTGTGGCATTGTGCAGAGTTGAACTGGCCCACAGGGTAACCCCCTGGTGGGCCCCACTACCTGAGCGTTGCAGGTACAGATGCAGAACTAGGGGCGGAGCTAGGGGGCACCAGACAAAATTTTGCCTAGGGCATCAAATTGGCTAGGGCCGGCTCTGAGTCCAATCCCTGCGCTGCAGCCGTGCTCACAATTCTGGCAGCCTATGGCCTTTCACTGTTGCCTATTTAAACCTACTCCTAAGTACAGCACATTGTCAGATCTACAGACATAGGGGTATATGCAATTGCGGTCGAATTCCCGAAATTGTCGAATTTCGGGACTTTTTCGCCAAAAAAAAAAAATTGACAATGCAATTCAGTACTTTCCGTCAAAAAAACGGACTTTCAAAATTCGACTTTTTGAAATTCGACTTTTGTCAAATTCGACTTTTCTGCAATGATACAAGTGCTGCAATTCGACCAAAGTATATTCAATTGAAGTTTGGAAATTCGACAACAGTGCTTTTAGACGGTAAATTCGTCATTTTCAATCCGCCACACTTTGGTGGGTGAAACTAATAAAAAAAAATTAAAACATGTTTTTTTTGGTGTTTTTTTATTGGTAATAGCATATCTATTTATATTAGAAGGGATTAGGTACTTGGTTTGTCTTTTTGGGAGGCACAAGTATTATTTATATATTTTTAAAAATAATATTTTTTTTATTTTTTTTTAGATGGAATGGTAAAATCCCGGTAAAAAATGGCGTGGGGTCCCCCCTCCAAAGCATAACCAGCCTCGGGCTCTTCGAGCCGGTCCTGGTTCTAAAAATCCGGGGGAAAAAATGACAGGGGATCCCCCGTATTTTTAAAACCAGCACCGGGCTCTGCGCCTGGTGCTGGTGCAAAAAATACGGGGGACAAAAAGAGTAGGGGCCCCCCGTATTTTTTACACCAGCATCGGGCTCCACTAGCTGGACAGATAATGCCACAGCCGGGGGTCACTTTTATACAGTGCCCTGCAGCCGTGGCATTAAATATCCAACTAGTCACCCCTGGCCGGGGTACCCTGGGGGAGTGGGGACCCCTTCAATCAAGGGGTCCCCCCCCCCCAGCCACCCAAGGGCCAGGGGTGAAGCCCGAGGCTGTCCCCCCCATCCAAGGGCTGCGGAGGGGGGGCTGATAGCCTTGTCAAAATTAAAAGAATATTGTTTTTCCAGTAGTACTACAAGTCCCAGCAAGCCTCCCCCGCAAGCTGGTACTTGGAGAACCACAAGTACCAGCATGCGGGAGAAAAACGGGCCCGCTGGTACCTGTAGTACTACAGGAAAAAAATACCCAAATAAAAACAGGAGACACACACCGTGACAAGTACAACTTTATTACACACTGCCGACACACACATACTTACCTATGTTGACACACCGACTGCCACGTCTCGACTCCGACGATCCGGGGTATCTGTGAAAAAAAAATACACTCACCTGATCCAGTGTCCAGAGATAAATCCACGTCCAGAGATAAAATTTTAAATCGCGGCAAAATCCGTCAAATCGGCCGTTTTTCGCCCGCGGGACTGTCGAATTCGTTTTCCATTGAATATGGTGAATTTCGGCAACCACTTGCCGAAATTGGACGGTCGAATTGTGTCGAATTTAAAAACGGCGATAATTTGCCGCGATTCGCCGCTAATTGCATATACCCCATAGCCTTATACATCTTTGCTGCAGTCACTCAAAACAGACCCTCTTGGCACACCATGTCCTGTGAGACTCTGTTAGCATTGGGCATCTTTCTTGCATATCTTTTGCTGAAATTGCATCTTAAGTCACAATGCAATGTGACTAGAATGCAATTTCAGCAATAAAGATGCTCAATGCTAGCAGAGTTGCATGGGACTTGTCAGCTCACTCACATTTGTATGCCTTCCTTCTGAGATAGTTACTAATCTCCAGGCTTCAGTCATTCCAGTGCTGTTCCTGTTACCTATTGCTATACTCCTGTGTCTGGACTCCTACAGCTGCCACCTGTTGCCAGTACTCTGCACAGCTATCTTCTGCACATCTGTCAGCTTCTGCAGCTGCCTGCTCAGTCTCAGCAAGTATCGGTTCATCTGGCAGCTTCAGCTATACTCTGCTCAGCAGACTTCTGCACATTGGGCCTTATTCAGGTATGTTACCAAACCAAAAAAGCACACTAATGGGCACAACTATAGTGCACTGCAGGTGGGTCAGGTGTAATATGTGCAGAGAGATTTAGATTTGGGTGGGGTGTGTTCAAACTAAAATCTAAAGTGCAGTGTAAAAATAAAGCATCCATTATTTACCCTGCACAGAAACAATATAACTCACCCAAATCTAAATCTCTCTGCACGTTACATCTGCCCAATCTGCAGTGCAACATGGTTTTGCCCATTAGTGTGCTTTTTTTATTTGCTAACAAACTTTGAATATCCCCCATTGTCCTGCTTCTCCAAGTACCCTATTCAGTCTCAGCAAGCATTGGTTCGTCTGTCAATCTCACCTGTGCTGTGCTTAGTGGGCTGCTTCTCCAAGTACCCTATTCAGTCTCAGCAAGCATTGGTTCATCTGCCAATCTCACCTGTGCTGTGCTGGGACGTTTTCATACTCCAGTATACTCCAGAGTTTTGACTACAAAAATTCTATGAGAATTACAAAGAAGATATTATAAATATCTTTTTTGTATTATTGTTATTGTTTTTATAGTCAAAACTCTGGACCTCACCTGCCTACCTTGTCTGCACATCTCTAATCAAAACTCACCAAATTCCCAGCAGTATATACTGCTTCAGCTTTGTATAATGCCCACATGAACCCTCGATTCATGCATGTGTGTGTATATCTGGCTCTGATACTAGCATGTGCCTCCCCGGCCATTTACCTCACCGCACATCACTGCTTAAGATATATCCAGACAGAGAGGCTGAATTATTTGTGGGAAAGAGTTGCTTTTGTTTAATTTTTATTGAATCCCTTGCATAACAAATCTGTTTATTAGTGCATGTTAAATATTAGGAACATACCTAGAATAAAAGACTCAATAAACCTGTAACGTATGTGTAATTACATGTTTAAACTTTTCTTTTGTGAATGTTCTCTTTACATAAATATAAGTGAGTAGAAACCAATTATTTTTTATTCAGTCAATTTATAAGGTTTATTATTGTCTTATAATAAGAAATATGTCATACTTGGAGTAATGTCAGATTAAGCAAATACTGGAAAAAATAACAAAATTATATAAAACAGAAATTAGAGATATACATTTATAACAAACTGTTAACAGCAAAAAGAATGGTCACAGGACACAATGAGATTCATTGGGACTTCTGTAGGTCTATTCAAGTGGTATAAAATTGACTACACACAAGCATCAAACCACTGTCATCTGTCAACTGGATTTACCAACATGTCTAATAATGTCCCAATTGAATTAAAGAGGATCATTATCGGCATCACAGTATCAGGTCAATAGCTGATATCAGCTCAATACCAAAGTAATTGGCTATCATTAGTAACTAGAGATGTGTGCTGATGCCCATCATCATGATTTGGTCAGATTTTGGTTCATTTTAAAAATCAATTAAAAAAAACGAAATTCATTAATAAAAATCGATAAAACCAGCTAAAATCATGTAATTTTTTTCAATCCAAAACCCCAAATTCGGATTTAAACCCAAATTCCAAACTGCGGGAAGATTCAAGCTGGGACTCAGTTTGGATCTCCTCAGGGGATCAGGACCAGGTTTTGGTTTGGTTTGGATCCACAAAATTCGTGAGGACTTTATGGAGAAATAGTAACCAATAGTAACCAATAGTTCTCATAGTAACCAATCAAACATTTACTTTCATTGTCTAACTTTCTGATTGGTTGCTTGCTGTGAGTTACTGCATATTTGTGAATCTCTTCTTATTATGTGCCTTTATAGACAAATAAATACATGTTAATAAGTTTTGCTATGGGATGCGGCCCAAATCCCGGCAGCCGGGATTCTGTTGTCTGTCAGACATCATGTTTAAATGATGTCACTTTGACCATGCTTTGTTGTATGACACACTCACTAACACATTCAATCCATTGATTAAAAAGCCGTCATGTCAGAGATAGCTGTAGTTACTAAAATCTTGACATTATTACCTGTATTTAATTTATTTAAAATGTCTAGTTTTACTAGATTGTACATTATTAGTGACGGAATAATAGATAATAATGACTATAATACAGTAAAAATTTATATAATTTACTAGAGAAGTAGATATTTTCAACATATGTTTAACAGCTGTCTTTTATTTAGTCTCTCAGTGTCAGTGTCAGTACTGCATGCCCCTGAAACATAACCCAGGACTCACTTGTAAGTGAAACCTTTATCTTTGTCCTGCCATTAGTATATCAAGCTACATGAACAAGCACACACAGACATAGAGATAAGGTTTTAATTCTAGCTATACTATCTGAGCACATTTTGTAATGTTACATAACATGAGGAACACTAGGAAACAAATACAGAATGAGAATAGTGTAGTTTGGTCTGCATGTGCTGCATTATGTTCCCAGGACTGCCAAACAGCAAGAGATGTATGAGGAATTCTTGTAAGGCTGATGTCTGACACAGCATTACTACAGCAGTGAAAAATCAATTTGAAGATTGAGCACTTGATCGGTGATTCCTGAGAACTGCATTGCTTGTCACCTGAAAGAGCAGACTATTGGCTGGTAGACACACAGCTTTAAACTCCAAAGTTGCATAGCTTATGTTATTGGGACAACTGGAGATTGATGAGCCATGAGCATAGCTGGATAACAGCTACATGGAGGTCAGGGCCTACTGTGGAATGGGTGCCTGGACAGCTTTCTGCTAATATTATATTTAGCAATAGAGTGCTTTGGTTGAGGTGCAGTTAAGAGGGTGGTGAAAACGTAAATTCAGGCCTAGATGTGGGTTAAATCACAATTTTCTTTCACAGGCAACATCTCATGTAATCTATGAAGTCTTTTTACTACCTGCAGTTACCACAGAAAATGAAGACTTTCTGAAAATTAGCAATTTCTAAATGCTAGGGAAACTTAAAATGTATATTGTATTACTGTATATGAAAGATACACAGTCAAGTATTAGCTTGAACTTTGTGAGAAAAGTAAAGTTTTGAAGGGTTTCCTCACATTACGTTACAAGCAGAAAGCCTACATCCTGCGCTATTACTCGTTAAAAGGTGTGTGTGTGTGTGTGTGTGTGTGTGTGTGTGTGTGTGTGTGTGTGTGTGTGTGTGTGTAGGACTATAAAATATACAGTAGAGTTCCTCCCAACACAGGCACTGTCCAAAGCGGACATTGTCAAAGTAGTATTTTGAGTATATTATTCAATCATATGATTCTGTTCCTGCCTGGCTTAAGGAGAGATTTCGGGATTGAGCTGGGCATGCGTGGTTTCTTCTTTCTGCCGGGCAGTGTTCAGCACCTTGAGCAGTCTGCTCAGACGCTGTCTGGCTGTGCGTGGCACCGCTTGATGTCAGAGGTCACTGCACACGCAGCCCTGAGTTGGGACAGCCCTTCAGTCATGCCAACCAGCCATCTGTGTACTGCTGCCCTACACCGGGACGGCCCTTCAGCCTTGCCAGAGAGGAGAGGGCTCATCAGTATTGGAAACATATTTCATATTTCCTGAGGAAACTGCCGTTTGTTTGTGGCAGAGAAACGCATTGAGAGCTGCGGGTACTGCCTACCCATCAGAGGAGACCCCATTTACCTCCCATTATTCTGGCTTCTTGGAAATTAATCTCCCTGGTTTATGTCCAACGGAACAACACATCTTTACCACCGCTGTGCGTGTAAAGCCCCGTCTGCAACTTGAATGCTGTAAATGTGCGGCATCTCCTCCTGTTACAGCTAGGAAAGATTTCTTCAGCCGCTCTCAGCATCTGCTGTAACAAGTCAGTGACGGCAATCAGCGGACGCAAATAACAAACGGGTAAGAACAGTACCTCTTATATGAGGAATTTGGAACTAGCACAAACTATCTCTACACAAAAGTTGGGACTCTCTCTTACCAGTGCTTTTCTGGAGGACATTTGCACTTTATACTGCATAATAATGGACAGCAGTACCACGTTTAAATATGAGTGATCATAGCTGAATTTATGTACAGTTATATACAATCAGAAGTTTTGTGGTTACATTTTATCTGGTTATTATTGGCTTAACTGTTTTTATTGTGTTAAACTTTATTAAACATTAGAAATACATTCTTTATCTATATACCATCAGCGCTCCTTTATGTTTCTATTGAAACTTGAACAACTTAGGAGCTGCTATCTAATAACTAATACATTTGGTGCTCATTAAATATATGTAACACTGCATTAGCGCCTGATTTAGCTAGGTTACTATATCTTGCAGTTTGTCATCAGTATTGGGTTGGCCGGCAGTGAACTGGGGGCTATAGATTTAACCCTGAGGGATGGGAGGAGGAGGCAGTGGCGCACCCAGGGGAGGGTTTCCGAGCACCCAGAAACCCCCCCTCCACCAAAAAAAAAAAAAAAAAAACTTTTTTTTTTTTTTTTTGCTGCATGAGTATTATTAATGGCTGTCTAGCGTCCTCTGCAGCCTGCTGTCTTCCTGGCACTTGTAAGTGCTTAATAAAAGTTTACTTTATTTTAATTATAGTACATATATATCCATGTGCATACATATATACACATGTGTATATATATATACATACATACATATAAACACACACACACACAAATATGATATATATACATGTGTATATACAGTAGACGTGTACTGTATGTATGTGTATATATATATATGTATGCATGTTTAATATATATATATATATATATATATATATGTGTGTGTATATACGGTATATATATATATATATATATATAGAGGTGGATCGGCACTCCCACTGATGGCCACAGTAAGCACCGGTGCCCTCTTGAAACAAATACGGAAAGGAGGAAGCGGCACTCTGCATCTTTAAACAGGCAAAAAGTGTATTCAACAACACATCTACAGGTCCTGTAGATGTGTTGTTGAATACACTTTTTGCCTGCTTCCTCCTTTCCGTATTTGTGTGTGCATATATATATATATATATATATATATATACACACACAGACTAGTTTTAACGGACCCAACATATACTGGGTCACCTGAGTCCCCACCCCCGTGATTGGCTCCACCCAGTTCTGGGAATCCCCCCATGCAAATCCTGCGTTTGCCACTGGGAGGGATCACTACTGCTGCCTGCAGTGTCAGACCAGTTCCACACTGCCCACCCCCACATTCAGTGCTGCATGGGTCCTGCTTGCACCACACTGTGGGCAGCCCCTGTTGTTGCTCTTTTGGAAAAGAGATGACTGTCACTGAAGTCACACTGGAAGAGGGTGAGTCAGTGAAATTATTTTATTCCAATAGGGTGCAATGGTACAGCATGACAAATTGATTATTTTCCTGTGGAGCTGTGCCGTGATTATGTACACCCTGGGACAGGGTTTGGCTGGGGGCCCTAAAAGTTATTTTATTCCTGTGTGGGTATGGAGCCAAGGTGGGCCATGAATGTTCCTGTGGGACTGTTGGGGCCTGGCCAAGGCCATGAAAATTTTATTTTTTTCCTGTGGGCCTGTGTTGGGCCATGAATGTTATATTTTTTTTAATCATGTGGTGTTGGGGCCCCGGTCTGAGCCCTAACACCACAGGAACAAAATAACATTCATGGCCCAGCACAGGCCCACACAGGAACAAAATAACATTCATGGCCCAGCACAGGCCCACACAGGAACAAAATAACATTCATGGCCCAGCACAGGCCCACACAGGAACAAAATAACATTCATGGCCCAGCACAGGCCCATACGGGAAAAAATAGTTTTAGATTTTTCTGTGTGCCTTTGCTGCCATAAATATTGTTTTATTTTGTTATGTTGTTGGGGCAAGGCCGTGGGTCTCTGAAGCGTAATAATTTTTCTGTGGGCCTGTGCTGCTGGGCCATAAATTTTATTTTAAATGTTATTTTATTCCTGTGGTATTGGAGCCTTGCCAGGGCTCGGAGGCCACAAAAGATTTGTTTTCTTGCAGTGTGGTTAATAGATATTAATACTGTATTGTGTGCTGCTGACACAATGACTGGGCCTGGGGGCTGTCTGCCAGATGGTCATAGTCAGATTTAGGCCAGGGAGTGTGGGTCCCCGCCATTCTGTTGTTATGTTTGCCTTTTGAAAGCTAATATGGGGGGGAGATGTACTAAGCCTTGGAGAGAGTGGACAAAGGTAAAGTATCAGCCAATCAGCTCCAAACTGCCATGTTACAGGCTGTGTTTAAAAAATGTCAGCTAGGGGCTGACTGGCTGTTACTTCATCTCTCTCCAAGACTTAGTACATCTGCCCCCATATCCTTTAGAATGTAAGCTCTCATGAGCAAGGCCCTCTAGCCTCATGTGCTTATCCTTGTCTTACTTAAACCATCTTTGACGGCACCAAATCCCACGGTTTTCTGCCACCCTGATACTAATGTCAGTGTTGTCTTTAACTGTAAGTCAGCAGTTTCCTGTTTTGATTATTTTGTTTATGTACTTTGTAATTGGGCACTGCGGATCCCTTGTAGCATCATATAAATAAAGGATAATAATAAAATAATAATAGCCTTTCATTCTTGCTGCTATACTGATTAAGTGTCAGGTTTAGAAATGTAATAGTGCGACTCAGATCAAGGTCCATTCACCATTCTGTTGATACTTGCATAAAATAAATTTGCCTTTTAAGGTTTTAATACTTGTATTTTGCATTTTGAAAATGTTAATTAAAGCAAGTCATTTCACACCTTTTTATTTGCACTAGGCATTCATTTTTATTTTATAAAAAGTACAGCATAAATAATATTTTCATTGACCAACTCAATCCAGGGGATCCCGGGATTGAGCATTTTTCAAACCCAATATTGAAAAAACGGCCCAGGATTGGCCTCCCTAATATGGATATTTTGGAGAATCTGACAGGACAATGCAAGGCTTGGCTTGGAGCAGAGTCTCTTGAAAGCTATAGGGTAAATAGTTTGTACAGATCGTATATCCAACATACAGTACTCAGCAACATAGGGAAGGAGGATGACAAAAATGGTCCAGTTCCTACTTCTTTTGTCTGCTGAAATACTTCATTAAGCAATGTATATGATGCTGCAGGTGAGCTGCAGTTGGGTCTTTGTACATAGATAGGGCCCTCTCTGTGTAACTGTATGTTGCAGCACTGTTATATAGATTAATAGTAATAATGTGTATCACACCAACTACTTGTTATAATTGGGATTCCAAAATCAAGATCTGAGAACAGATAACCATCTAGAACTGGTTGTGGTATTATAAATCCCAGAATTTCTTAACTGCAGATTGACTCTCTGTATTTTTCTGGGGATCCGGTCTGAAGATCGACAGTGTCTAGGTCGACAATGTTTAGGTCGACCACTATAGGTCGACAGTCACTAGGTCGACATGGATGGAAGTTCGACAGGGTTTCTAGGTCGACATGTGCTTGGTCGACAGGTCTAAAGGTCGACATGAGTTTTTCACATTTTTTTCTTTTTTAAAATTTTTTCATACTTAACGATCCACGTGGACTACGATTGGAACGGTAAAGTGTGCCGAGCGAAGCGGTAGCGGAGCGAAGGCACCATGCCCGAAGCATGGCGAGTGAACGCGGTGCACTAATTTGGGATCCCGGTCACTCTATGAAGAAAACGACACAAAAATAAATAAATCCTCATGTCGACCTTTAGACCTGTCGACCTAGCACATGTCGACCTAGAAACCCTGTCGACCTTCCATCCATGTCGACCTAGTGACTGTCGACCTATAGTGGTCGACCTAAACATTGTCGACCTAGACACTGTCGATTTGATGAACCACACCCATTTTTCTGTAGGCTTAGCATCTCTCTGTCTCCTTTGGCTCTGTATGGGAGGCACTCTCCTTCCTCCTGTCTTAACCAGGTCCTCTCTGGCATTTACTTATCTCCCATTCCAGAGCAGGTCTGTCTCTCCTGTATGTTAGTTAGTTAGTTAGTTAGTTAGTTAGTTAGTTAGTTAGTAGTTAGTTTAGACTCTCTCTATCTGGCCTGTCACACCTCAGCCATGTGCAGCTGGTTACAGAAGCTTCTAAGTACTGCTATTGGCTCACTAATCCATAGCTTACTCCTCCTCTGTTCCTTTTCTGGGCTGTTTCCTGTCTCTTAACGTACCCTTCACATGTGCCTGTCTCTCTGCACTGCCCCAGGGAATCCTGGAGTGCACAGTTTCAGACAGCCAAGCTTCCATGCCTCCAGCTGCATTGGGACAAAAGTTAAATGATGTATTGCAACTGTAGGGTATCACAAAGGCATGCCCGATGTCCCCTCCATCTCATACATATATTTTAGGTTAAAAACGGAAAAATTAAAAAATGAGCTAATACTATAGTGGTAGGAACAACTAAACACACTTCTAGTTTCTTCAATATTTTCTTCAGAACAGATGGTAGATGCTGCATGAACCATCCAGAGCAATGGTGCTAAACCAAGGCATGCATTTGATGAATTTATAAATGTTTCCCACAAACATAATTTCTTCTTGCTGTTTGAATGACTGAAGTTGTGCTATCATTGCTTGGCAATTCTGAGCCAAGTAATGATCAAATACCAAAGGGAATACAGTAGGCAAGCGTGCCCAATACTTGCAGACATTCAGAAGAGTAAGGTGTATGGAGGCCCCTGGGCAACCAACTTGTGGAATCTCCACCAATTAAAAATTGTACTTTCAAGCATCTTCTCCACCCTATACTCCTTCTTGAAGCTAACTAATCTCGTTAGCCCATTCTCTGTTTTCAGAGTCCGCACCACTCCTCCATGCACTGTCCACTGATGTGAGTGATTGTACATAACTACAACTCATACACAGCAATGAAAGACCCGAGGGAAACACTGAAGGCAGCCTTGCGGGGTTGGGAACTAGTCGCCTGTTTAGGTGCCCATAACAGGATGCAGCCCATTAGGGGCCACTGGGCGACCGCCCCGCCGCCCTGCCCTATAATTTGGCCCTGGGGGTAAATGAAGTCCATCTGCACCACTTCAGAATCTGCAACAATTCAAGTGCTGAACCACTATCAGTAGATACAAATGTAGAGCACTGGATAGTGAAAACAGAATGCACCACTTCAGAATCTGCAACAATTCAAGTGCTGAACCACTATCAGTAGATACAAATGTAGAGCACTGGATAGTGAAAACAGAATGCACCACTTCAGAATCTGCAATAATTCAAGTGCTGAACCACTATCAGTAGATACAAATGTAGAGCACTGGATAGTGAAAACAGAATGCACCACTTCAGAATCTGCAATAATTCAAGTGCTGAACCACTATCAGTAGATACAAATGTAGAGCACTGGATAGTGAAGACAGAATGCACCACTTCAGAATCTGCAACAATTCAAGTGCTGAGCCACTATCAGTAGATACAAATGTAGACCACTGGATAGTGAAAACAGAATGCTGCCAATAGAACAAGTTTAAAATATAATTAATATTTAAAAAATAAAAATAAAAAATGATACTTGCACATACAGTAGATCTGGAACACCTGTTAAAAAGGAAAGCTTCTGAAACTTGTAATAAAAGAGCCCCTAGATGGGCCACAATTTTAATAGTGGAAAAGCTGTACAGTATATACCAAGATCTGATATAAATGTTGTTTTATGGCAAAATAAATCTCCACAGCTCGGGGCTGGTGATAAGTACTGCAAAATTCCTATTTTAAGCTAAAAATGTCAGGGTTTGGTTCAGAACCCCTGGGACACCTCCCCCAAAATGACTAATTAGGCACTTAGAAGATTTTAATTATTTTTAATTAGCTAATAATGACCTGTCAGTTTTGGGTCAAAAAATGCAAAGTGATGGAAATTGGGGTACAAGGTATGGGACAGGTATTTTGGGGTGCGTTACGAGTGGGACTTGTTTTTAGACTTGCAGGTGGGAGTAATCGGTCAGTGCTCTTCTCCGCACTGCCTCTCCCTATGCTATGAATAGATACCGGGGTGCATCGACCCGGCAACCAATTCACACTGCGCCTGACCCGGTATTCAACCCAGGAATAACCCTTCTTATTACCTGGGCTGAATTACCGGGTCAGACGACCCGGGAATTCGGACATGGCCCTTTCACATCGCCCAGTGACCCGTGTCAACCCGGCATTACGCCGGGTCGATACCGGGTTATTTGTGCAATGTGAAAGGGGTATCAGTGTGCTGTGTGAGGATGTACAATGTGTAAAGAAAAAATAGTTAAATCACATAGCAATGCTGCAGTACTGATTGCACATGTAGAACATGCACCAGTGTAGAGTAATCTGCGCTACTGACAATTTCAGTGACACCCACACATGCATTTGCCTAGTACAACACTGAGTCTGGGGGCTGTAAGATCCTTTTATAAGGAGATAAATATTTGTTGAAGATTGGATTTAAGAATCAGCTGGATGATTAACGTGGTTCAGAAAATGCAGTTCTTTGTGGATGATAAATAAACAATTACTGTAGAAAACCCTCTGATATGACAGCAAATTGACCTAGAGAATTTGGTAAATAAGATCACTACTCCATATTACGGACACAATAAAAATTTCAAGACGCAAGGAAATATTTGAGACTCAAATACATGGAAGTCATCATGTTTGAGATATGTCTGCATGTTGCTGTATTTATGAATGTAATGTCAGGCAAAACAAGTCTTTGTATGGTATATCGCGTGCTAGATTTCTAATTTGCATATGACCATGCAGCTCCCTGTGACGCATATAGATATTTCTGTATATGAATCGATATTCATGTGATTATACCAATATACAGTATGTAACACAATCAATATAAAACTAAAGTTCAGTGTAAGTAATATTCTTTGATTAGCTGTACATTTAAGACAATAATTTTGGGATGGAATTAAACACAAACTAGGAAAGACTAGTAACAGAGAGAACAATTAAGGGATCTCTTTATCATATGAAGTTTCGTACTAACTCTGGTAAGAATTGTGCTTTTTTTCTATGTAACAAGTCTAAAATAATTGCTAGGGTTCTATTTTCTATTACATTCTTTACTTTTCTATATTATTATTATTATTATTATTATTATTATTAGAAACTGCTACTGGAGGCCCAAGTCGGGGCATGAGTGACTAGGCAAAGCTGGTGACCGGTGAAGTGGTTAGACTATATTTACCGCTGCAAGTCAGCATTGCTGGGTACCGAAGCATCGCTCAGCTGTCACAGCAAGCTTTTTTATGTAACATTGCAGTGTTAAAAAAAAAAATCTATTCTGTTGCTGCTTCTTGACAGACATATAAAGGTAGAGGAGCCGTCTAGTATATATATTTTATTTAATATTACATGAAAATTTATATTTTTAGTTGTTCTTCCTTAAAGGAGTGACAGGCTCTTTAAATAGAGCAACAGCTTAGTATATATTAAATTATATATGCATCTTATTATTGTGCTATAATCATTAGTGTTTTGGTCTAGCACCTTATTATAGTGTTGATAAATATAACCCTAAGTGCTTAGTGGAAGTTGTTCTACAGCAGGCATATTCAACATGCGGCCTTCCTGCTGCTGTGGAAGTACATATCCCAGCATGCCCTGCCACAGCTTTGCTATTAGCGTATGCTAAATCTGTGTGAGGGCATGCTGAGATGTGTAGTTCCACAGCAACTGGAGGGCCGTATGTTAACTATCCCTGTTTTACAGAGTTCTATACTCATCAATGAAGTGGTTTGTACAGTACAGTACATACAGCAAGTTAAACCCAAATTCATGTAATGTCCAGAGAACTGTTAATATAATAATAATAATAATGGGGACCAAAGCAATTTGCTGTTATGTCACTGACCGCATGCATTATGAAACTGAATAGCTAACACATCCTGAAATTGGAATCATTTCAGGTCACCCTGCTGTGACATTCATTAAAATTTATACTAGCCTTTAACTCCCTGTGGTACCAAAGGACACTAACTAGTTTTTAATGTTCTGCTTAGTCTATAATAAAAAAGATGTAATTTAACCAGTTGCTGACCACCTAACCTAAATCTACGTTCTACTAGGCAGGTCCTTATTGACCGTTGAACATTATGTTGGTATTTGGTCCCCTCCTACTCGCTCACATGGGGAGTGTAGGCTTCAAGTTGTCTGCCCTGTCACATGGAGATTCCTCTGACATAATCATCTGTGTACCCTTCAGCAAGGTGAATTACCTAGAGAATTACCATAAGATGCAGCAGTTATCAAACATCAAATATCAAGGGCTCCTCACAGATAAGGAAATACAAAACATTAAAACATTATTTTTAATAAAGAGATGTCAAAAATATCACACACCTGCATACACAATTCATTAAAGAATGCCAAACCTGTAATAAGAACACAAACATAGTATCGCTATGTGCAAAATCAACTAACTGTATGAAAGTAATAAGATAATAGAAAAGTGTATTTTTTTTATTTTTTTACTTTTAAAAATAAACGTTACTTTAAATAATAATGATCAAAATACGACTCTAAAAACCCTCTATTTGCCCTCACCCCCCAAATCAATATAAGGGTAGGTGGCAACTTATCTTAAGAAATTGTTTGGCATGTGATGTGTAACCAGGACTTACACCTAGGTTGGTGGCGGAAGAATGCTGTTGTGTGCCAATGGAGGACACAGTGAACAGAGCAGGAGCATACAGTATAACAGATGTTTCTACTCCTGGCAATAGGCAAGAGTGGGTGTTTTAGGGTCATTGGGACTAATTGCTTTGCTCACCATACCACTTAACATGCTATTAACTTATATAAAAAATAAAAAAAAAACATTAATGTAAAACCATGATTTTAATGTCATCTGGAATCTGGCCTAAAAAAAATTATTTTTAGTCTAAGGAATAAAAAGATTGTTGCCCTCAGCGAAAAGTGTGAACACTGGTTTGGTAAGGCAAGGATCTGGTCTTGAAGTGGTTAAAGTGAGACATTTATTGCTGAAAAACTGGTAATAAACCAGCTAACTCAAGTAACATAGCAACAAGTCAACATAGTAACAAGAGAATGTAACAGCATAGCAACATATCATGCTATAATATAGTGGTCCAGTAACATAGTAAAGCCTTCTATTGTGTTTTGTTTGGAGTAAAAAAAAATGAGCTTGCTGATATCATGTACAGCGTTCAATAACCTAAAAGCCGGTAACTGTTTATGGGCAAAGTAAAAAAACAAATAACTACAGAGACTTAAGGCCCATACACACTTGACGATAAAATGAGCGACGTCGTTCATTTCAGCCCTCATCAACGATGTCGCTCATTATATCGTCAAGTGTGTATGCATCCGACGACCACCGATGCGCGGCCCCGCGGGACGTTAACGACCCTCGCTTATCTGTGGAGCATGTATGCTCAATTTCCACTATGGTCATTACCGACCAGAGACGTCGTTGAATGTGTATGGTGTGAACGACCAACGACCAAGCCACTGTTCACCAGCCCTGTTCCCAGCTAATTATTTTAATAAACTGTTCAGCTTGGATGCTTCAACGATGAATGGTCTTTGGTCTTTGGTCGTTGGTAGTGTGTATGCTCATGTCGTTTGCTCAGCTGTTCAAGGGAAGTTCATGGGAAGTCGTTAACGACGGTCGTTAACAACGTGTGCATCGTCAAGTGTGTATGGGCCTTAACAGAGACTATTTACTAATAAAAAAAAACCTCTTATACTCATAAGGTGGATACACACTTGCCAATAAAGTAAGTGACATTGCTCATTTTGCCCTTCCTGAGCGACGTCGTTTACCATATCGACTAGTGTGTACACTGCCGAACGACGAGCTATGCACGGCCCCTCGGGTCATTAACGACCCTCGCAGTCGGCCGTTCATGCAGCTCAATTTGGACTGTTGACACCCGTCAGCGGCGTGACGTTACTGAACGATATCACTTGCATATCGCTCAGTGTGTACGCACTGCTGACAACCGCCCCGGCAGGGAAGTGAACACCCTAGGCAATGTTGCTCATAGAGCACATCGCCTAGTGTGTATCCACCTTTAGAAATAGAGTTGGTTTGTGAAGATGGTAATAAAAAATGTGTGCGAAGTCCTTCAGCAGTCACTGATTTCCTGGCATTCTGTTATATGAACAGAGACAGAGGGTGACAAATTTATAGGCTATTAGCGTCCAGGGATACATGTCATGATATTATTAGAACACAGCAGAAAATTAGAAATATTGAATGATGCGATATAGGTAAAAACCCCTCAGTTCACCCACGTGATAGTGATGTTGCTCCAGTTGTAGTATATAAAATCACACCTGTCGGAAGCAAAGTTCAAGTAATATATATTTCTGCTAGTTGCAGTGTTCTTTTATTAACCTCTTTGTTGACAAGAAAGATGCCCCAAGTACTCTTCATTTAACCTTGTAGCCCTCAATAATTTTAGAGTCAGAGCTTTCAAGTAAAACATGTACCTTAACGCTAATTGTTTTGCCATTCACATGTAATGCTGCTCATTGCAAACTGTCTAAAAAGTAACCAGCTATATTAGTTATCTACTAATTATCAAAGCTTGTATCCCTTTGATTCATAATAAAAACCTGGCAGATGAACAATGTGTAGCTTTATATGAAATGCAGAATTTTTATGCCTCAGACTTTTTGTCTTTAAAAACGACTGTTATATTGGGCCGAATTAATGTATGTATGCAAATTAGAGATGTGCGGGGTCGGATTAACTCGGATCTTAGCGCCAAAATGAACGAGTGTTCTGATTTATCCGGGTTTTTCATATTGGTTATCCAAAAACGTGACATCCAATAAGATGCCGTTTTGAAATCCAGTTAAATCCGAACCTGCACATCTGTAATGCAAATGCAATTGCTACTGCGATTCTCTCAGTGGCGTGCGGTGAGGTCAGTGGCTGGCGAGGCACTACAGCCATAATGTCCGCCGAATCCTGCCGATGACCCCTACCGCCGCTGAGCCAATGCCTGCTACTGCCTCTGAGCCGATGCCCACTGCCACCGCCAATGGCTTACAAACTCGCCCACCATCAACTGACCCAGCCCTCCAGCACTAATTTGCATCTCAGTCCGATGCCGCCAATGCCCGCTGCCTGCCTGCTCATCATACTTGTGATATATTGTACATTTTTATAGAAAAAAAAAATGAGTGTTTGGGACTGGGAAGGGAGTGGGAGGAGGACATGAATGCAATTTTGTTGTCCAGGGCTTCCATTAACTTAATGGAGAAGGGTCTGAATGGGTTACAAAAAAAAAAATGCGTAAGGTCCCCCCTCCTAAGTATAACCAGCCTCGAGCTCTTTGAGCCAGTCCTGGTTGTTTTAATACTGGGGAAAAAAATTGACAGGGGTTCCCTGTATTTAGACAACCAGCACTGGGCTCTTAGTCCGGTCCTGGTTCCAAAAATATGGGGGACAAAGGATGTAGGGGTCCCCCGTATTTTTAAAACCAGCACCGAGCTTCACTAGCCAGAGAGATAATGCCAAAGCCGGGGGACACTTTTATGTAGGTCCCTGCGGCCGTGGCATTACCCCCCCAACTGGTCACCTCTGGCCGGGGTTTCCTGGATGAGTGGGGATCTCTTAAATCAAGGGGTCCCCCCCCTCCAGGCACCCAAGGGCCAGGGGTGAAGCCCGAGGCTGTCCCCAGCACCCCTGGGCGGTGGGTGCTGGGCTGATAGCCATGTGTGTAAAAAAAGAATATTGTTTTTTGTTGTGGAACTACAAGGCCCAGCAAGCCTCCCCCACTTGCTGGTACTTGGAGAACCTCAAGTACCAGCATGCGGGAAAATAGCGGGCTCGCTGCTACCTGTAGTTCTACAACAAAAAATACCCAAAGAAAAACACAACACACACACCGTGACAGTAAAAATGTATTAAAACACACTTACACACTCACACATACTTACCTACATCCCACGCCGGTCACATCCACTTGTCCAGTAGAATCCAATAGGGGTACCTGTAAAAATTAGAGACAGATGACTTACCTACATCCCACGCCGATCATGTCCACTTGTCCATGTAGAATCCAATAGGGTAGGGGCACCTGTAAAAATGAACATTATACTTACACATCCACAAGAGGGGGAAAGGAGAGAGTGTGTGTGTCACACAAACTAACCTGCTGCTGCTGGAGCCGGCGGAGGACGGGGGAGAGCCGCATGTACTGCAGGCCCACTGCTGCTGGCTATCAGGTGAGCAGGAGGACGGAGCCGGCGGGGGAGGACGGGGGGAAAGCCGCACACACTGCAGGCCCACCGCTGCTCCCGGCTACCTCCGACACCAATCACCGCCGGGACCCGCCGCCTCCAGCGCCGCGTGTGGGTGATTGGACAAGCAGATCCAGCCCTGGATCCGCTGTCCAATCACAGGTGCCTCGCTGACATGGGGGTGGTGTCCCTGTCAGCGAGGCACTTGTTTAAGTGCCACTTTCCTCATCTGTTTTAATGGGCTTTTACAGCCCAGTGCTTGGCCCCGCCCCACACTCTCTCCCCGTTCCCATTATCCACGGGAGGCACTGCTATCAGTGCCTCCCAAACTAATTTAAACCAGTAAAAGTATTTGAATAAAATAAAGAAGATACTTATGACACAGAATATGTGTCATAAGTATCTTCTTTTTATTATTTTAATAATTAATCACAGGGGAGGCACTGCCTCCCCTGCCTGCACGTCCCTGGATTCTCTAGGCTATGGAACTGCTAATGTCAGCAAATGAAGCTGCCGCCCAGGAATGAAAAGAGACGCCCACTGGAGCCATCGCACGCTCAATTGCAACTGCATACACATTAGCAAACCAAACGCAATTATGGAGAACATCGAAGATAAGGGTTGGGCTTTGGCTACGCAGAACTGGCCACAGCAATAGTGGCTCAGACACCATGTATTTGCGCGTACAATCATGCAGCCATCAGAATATACACGCACTGAAAATGGCCATGACACATCTGCATTTTCCCAACCACTCCCCTTAAACTTCCCATTAACACCTCCAAGCAGCCACTTCTAGTCAATCACTCTGCAACAAAGTTCTCAGTGCGAGCGGGATCGCAGCAGCACCCTAGCACATGTGCTTTGTAATCGCAGCACATGCGCAGTTTGCCGATATTCGCTCTGTTGCGTGATAACTGCCCATTGCATACAAATATGAATTAGGCCTTTTGTTTCTAACTGTTGCTGGCGCTGAAATGGCAGGTGTATTATGCCGACACCGGAGCTATTAGGTTAGCCCTTGGTGAATCCACTAGCACCAGTAAATGGCCGCTGCTAATTGGATATCCCCCTACTGTATGTATGTATTACCAGTACACAGCTACATACGTTATGAGGTACAATACTGTCTATCAGATGAAAAGGCAACAACAGGACACTAATAGAAAAATGAGCACATTAGTAGAGCAAAAGTACTTTCAGGTGGGCCTTTTACTTTAACATGGGAAAGATGTATAAAATCTTCTAAAGAGGACAGGTTGAGACATTGCCTATAGCAACCAATCACCTTGTAGCTATCATTTGACAACTAGAAGCTTATTGGTTGCTGTGGACAACTTGATCACTTGTTCTCGTTAGAAAGTGTGATACATCTCACACTCAGAATTGTGAAAACAAGCAATACATATATTTGTAATGCTGTTTATGAAAGTTGCCCATAGCTGCCAACTGTCCTTAATTTCCAGGGGCAGTCGCCATTTTCTAATATTTAATACTGACAGATGCACCATATAAAATTTAACTTTTTGTAAACTCAGTATTATCACTTCCTATCGTTAGTATACTGTATGCTGATATTTTAAGTTGATATTTAAAGAGGCAAGTGGATGAAGGAGTTATGTTACGTTTAGATGAAACTGACATATGTACAGTTAAAAATAAATTATTAGAACTTAAAAATGAAACAGCACTTTCAGAAACAAAATATATCAGTAAATAGAGTAACAACATATAAAATAACATTGTTACTATAATCCCTGGTCATATCATCCATTAAAAAAAACTCACTGTCAGAAAACTGCTACATACTGTAACCCCTTCATCCCCTCACCTCTTCATTTACTCAAGATTAACATTTAAAAAAATCCATTTGGGGCTTTCCGGCATATGCGCTGGATCTAGCCATGCTCACAAAAGGCCTCCCATGAAATGAGCAAAAAGTGACCCGTTTGGATGCCCAAACGGGACTTTTCACAACCACGCCCATGACTTTAGTCTGGTTTAGCTGCTTTACATGGCTAAACCCGACTGCTATGTGTGTGATATGCACAAAAACAGGGGACAATTGAATATCGCCCTGCGAACTGCCATCACTTTAGACGGGAGATCGGGCACAATACTACAATTGAATTCTGCCCAATAAGAGCCCGTATATACATGAAGAAGACAATATATTACATCCTAAGATAGTAATATGGGCTCTTATAGAATGTTGTGGCCATGAACAAAAACAGAACTGGCCTGTTTGTACTTAATTAAATATAGGGTCCATGTGCTAAGGGGAGAAAAAAATGAAGAGAAAAAAAAAACTCACCAGTCTGTGGTTATGACAGTAGTCATGGCATTTAGCATATGTTATTTTTAGAATATTTTTTTTGTTCATTATGTAGTACTGAAAGCCTGAGCTTGAGATTTAAATTCCATCACATATGCATGAACCCACTGCTGTGTCACACATGTATCTTCCAACCTGCCCAGCGAATCAGTAAATTAAGCCTTTTCACTCAGGGCCAGTAATACTCAGCTACATAAGCAAGGTTTTATCATGGCGATAACTGGTTTTTATTGGTTCATTAAGTGGTAATAGAAAATCAGCCCTATCGCCATATATTGAGAAACGCAGTTAGTGTGCTTCCCCCTGTATCTCTGGAAACAAAAATTACATTGTAAGATTGTCCTGGAAAGTGCTTGCCAAATTCTGTGTAAAAATTGCACACTTCGGGTCGGATGTACCAGGTTTTGCCTTGTAAACGTTTGCTGCTTTAAAAAAAACATATGAGTTCAGCTGTAGTCTCAGAGCTCCGGCCATCTCGCAAGCCATTACATCCGGCCCTTTATATTAAAGTCAATAAAGAGTGAGTGAATAAATAGGCTTCAGATTGCAGCATACCATATCAGCGTTCTATTGCAGTGTTCTAATTTCAATCATATTTTCATTATTATCTTATGTGATGTATAATATGTATAACATAGTACTTATATACTTTTGGCGCTATATGCAACAATAATTAGGCTACAGGTGTGTCCTCATGCATCTTACCTCAATACGCCATGCAGCGGGAGATGCCTGACATGAGTGAGCTGACGGGTTCCGTGCAACTCCATTAGCGTTGGGCATCTCTTTTTGCAGAAAATGCATTGCTATGCAAATAGGATCCACAAGCAGACTCTGCTGATTAAAATAATATGTGGCATGCCTATATTCTCTATGCATCTGTGTCTATATCTGCATACAAAATCGTACGTTACAGTGTCTTTTAGGAAAACACTGTAAAGTACTATTTCCTATGCAGATGCAGACGCAGTCGCACACAGAATATAGTCATGGCCAGGGGTATTTTTCAGCCGCAATGCAGTTCGTGAAGGTCTTTTGAAAAATGCCATAATCAGGAATGGCATTCTGGAACCTGCCAGCAGGGCTGCCGGCATTTTTCTTTCTTTACAATTATTGCCTCCATTGCCAATCAGGCTATGCCCCTCCAGTCTCCAATTTGCATGTTTCCAACCCCCCCTTCCCTCCCATCACCATTGTGTATGTCTTTGACCCCCCTCAGGCCCCAGTGTGTATATCTCCATGTCCTGCCCCTCCAGTCATCAGCATATATGTCTCCATGTCACCTTACCCCCAATCACCAGTGTGCAGTGCCGTAACTAGACATTTTAGCGCTGTGTGCAAGAAACAGCATCGGTCCCCCGTCCCCCCCATATTTAAAACATGGCCAGTGCGCGAGTGACCAAAATGTAGGGACGTGGCTTCATGGGGAAGAGGCTTAGCCACAAAATAATACCAATTCGTATTACTCTGCACAGTAATCTCAATTATTCAAATTACGCCCCACAGTAGCGCCACTTATACACATTACACCCAGGTAGAGCCCCTGTCACACATTACACCAGGTAGAGCCCTATTTTACACATTACACCAGGTACAGCCCCATTTTACACATTATGCCAGGTACAGCCCCATTTTACACATTACGACAGGCAGAGTCCCCTTTTGCAGATTACGGCAGGCAGAGTCCCCTTTTACACATTACGCCAGGCAGAGCACCCTTTTACACATTACGTCAAGCAGAGTCCCTTTTTACAGATTACGGCAGGCAGAGTCCCCTTTTACAGATTACGGCAGGCAGAGTCCCCTTTTACACATTACGTCTGGCAGAGCACCCTTTTACACATTACGGCAGGCAGAGTCCCCTTTTACACATTATGGTTGGCAGAGCTCCCTTTTACACATTACTTCAGGCAAAGCACCCTTACACATTACTTCAGGCAGAGTTCCCTTTTACACATTACGGCAGGTAGAGATCCCCTTTTACACATTACGGCAGGGAGAGCACTTTACATCCCCCCTACCCTTAGAGTATAATGTAGTGTACTGTACTGTAGTGTAATGTAGTGTACTGTAGTGCATACCTCCCAACATTTGCGATGGCCGAGGAGAGACATTAGCGCGGAGAAGACACGCCAGATTTTCAAAAGGGGTGTGGTCTATGAAAAAGTGGGCATGGCTTCGTGGGAGTGCCACAATTGTGAGTCACGCCCCTCGTTTTCGTCACTGAGGGGGCATGCCCAGCATTCTGTGAGCTGATGGCATGCCCCCTCTCCTTCTGTCCCAGGTGAATAGACGCTGTGCGCATGCGCACAGCATCTATTCACCGCTGCTCTGCTAAGCAGGGCAGTGATGACAGAAGCCTCCCAGCTACCCACCCCCACCACCACGGGACACTGTTTAGCCCGTGGGTGGGACAGCGGGACAGTCCCAAAAAAACGGGACTGTCCTGCGAAAATCGGGACAGTTGAGAGATATGCTGTAGTGTAGTGTAATGTAGTATACTGTAGTGTGGTGTACTGTAGTATAGTATAATGTACTTTAATGTAGTGTAGTATAGTGTACTGTAGTATAGTGTAATGTAGTGTACTGTAGTGTAGTGTGTAGGTAGCCACTTACATGATTTCTCCTTCTTCCGGCTCCTGACCCCACGCTTCCTCTGTACACTGCACTGCAGGCCAACTTGCCAAGAGAGGGGGCGGGCCGCTGAGCACAGCTGAGCACACGGGGACCAAGAGAGGAGGCAGGCCGCGGGAGCACAGCTGAGCACACGAGAACCAAGAGAGGAGGCAGGCCACGGGAGCAGAGCTGAGCACATGGGAACCAAGAGGGGGGAGCGCAGGAGAGCAGTACACAGGGACCAAGAGAAAGGGGGGGGGCGGGGAGCGCAGCGCTGACTATATTAGGCAGAGGCTCCGGCTGGTCGGAGCTTAGCTGCCACTGACTATATGCGGCAGCGGCTTCCCTGCAGGAGCGCATAGGGTAGCAGGAGCAGGAATGGGAGGAGCGGCTGTCAGCAGGGGGAATATGCAGCAACTCGGGGTGTATGTAGAAGGTGCACCCACAGGGCAAATGCGCTGTGGGCAATGCACCTTCTGCACACACCTAGTTACGGCCCTGCCAGTGTGTATGTCTATATGTCACCCTCCACCCCAATTACCAGTGTATACTGTATGTCTCCATGTCACTCTTCTCTCAATCACCATTCTGTATGTCTCTATGTCCCCCAAGCCCTAGTGTTTCTCTGTATCATCTGGCTTTTTCTGTGTACTGTATGAGGATCTGCTTTTTTTGGGTGCTTTGTATGTGGATCTGGCTTTTTTGGTGCATTGTATGTGGATCTGGCTTTTTTGGTGCATTGTATGTGGATCTGGCTTTTTCGGTGCATTGTTTGTGGATCTGGCTTTTTCAGTGTATTTATATTTAGTATGGATTCTGGTTTTCTGTGGAAGTGTATGTGAATTTACAAAGGTTTCCTCTCTTTTATGTTTCTATTTCTATAGTTTAATATATTATATGATAGATTGACATGTAATAATAACACCCACCCCCACAGCCCAAACTTTGACCAATTTAAAAAAAATAAATTGGTTTACGCACCAATTGATGCCCCACCTGTGTAGCTCCTCCCACATTACCCACAGCTCCGCCCACCCCCAGAGTTCCTAAACCTATTTTTGTAGAAAAATAGCACTTGTCATGCCACATATAATTTTAATCATCATAAACTGTGTATCCTGCTTGTGCCTCTGCTTTTTAATCGAAAAAGTTGCACGTAAAGACGCTCGCCTCTACAGAGTCACGCCACGGCATAGCGTGACTGGAAGGGGTGTTCAATGTGCAGGGAGGCTAGATGTAAGTGGACACATTTAGAACAAAAGAGTGTTGGAAAGGAAAAGTTTGCGCTTTAAGATGTAAAGCTACACAATACTGTGGGCGCTCAGAAGAGATATATTTACAACAGCTGCTGGTTTTGTAAAATATAGATTTTATTAATATTACTCCTGAATAATTTCTAAGTCACTTAGATCTTATATGTATCACAATAAAACAATTATCCAATAATAAAACATTTAAAACATTTAGAAAGGACTATTGTCCGAGCGCTCAATACTTGCTGACAGTCCTGCAGGTAAGCTGGTGATTAGTATGATTAGTATGCATATGCCGGCTGTTAGTAATCAGTAGTGCTTATCACACAGTTTTGAGCTCAATAGCAAATTAATAAAAGCAGTTCATTGCTTTATATAGCCTGTTATACTTCACCAAGTCCGGACTGGTTAAATGGATCCGATAATATATAGCATGTGCTGCAGACAGTTCCACATCTGTATTGTATCTGGAGATGGATCTTGCTCATGCTTACTCACTCACAGACAGGTCACTCGGTAGTGATTCCCCAATGCTGGGGGTTCTTTTAGAAGGTAATGATGGTCTGTACCTTCTTGTGCCACTTAGCTGTCAGGAGGAGCGGTACGGGCAGCAAGCCCTGAGCTGCAGGAGACGCTGTGTTTAGCCGCGATACGCGGCTTCCGGGTTCGGAACTTCCGGCTTCCGGCTTCACGGTCAAAATCAGTCACCTATTAATTTGCTATTGAGCTCAAAACTGTGTGATAAGCACTACTGATTACTAACAGCCGGCATATGCATACTAATCATACTAATCACCAGCTTACCTGCAGGACTGTCAGCAAGTATTGAGCGCTCGGACAATAGTCCTTTCTAAATGTTTTAAATGTTTTATTATTGGATAATTGTTTTATTGTGATACATATAAGATCTAAGTGACTTAGAAATTATTCAGGAGTAATATTAATAAAATCTATATTTTACAAAACCAGCAGCTGTTGTAAATATATCTCTTCTGAGCGCCCACAGTATTGTGTATATTTTGGTTGTTTCTAGTTTTGGTGGATATCCAGATCCCCAATTGTGGGCAGCTAGAGGAGTAGAACAACATTATAAAATAGAAATTACCCTATCCAATTACTCATTTTCTAAACAGCGCCCACTTTTCTGTGTAAGATGTAAAGCTGCCCACGACCAGCGGAAAAGGTAACACCAAAACCTTCAACATATAGATCAAACCACAAAGAAAAATACCACTGTATATATAGGCGCTCAATACCAAGCTGGTTATATTCAGTAATTCCTTTGCTATACACAAAGTTGTTCCTTAAATATAAAAACAAATACAGAATATAGTGCAGATGGTTCTGTTATAACATCAGAGTGCAAAAAAAGGTGTAGACTCCTACCAGAAAGGATGGTCTACTATATTGTAGACAAACAAGCATAGACGGAGCGGACCACTGCCAGTCACGTTTTCCTCATAGTAGTATCAAACTCCATATCCATATATAGAATACAAACAGAGGGTCCAAAGGTATTCTCCTCTCCTCCAGGTGGAGAAGGGGAGAATACCTTTGGACCCTCTGTTTGTGCTGAACATCTGCACAGGGACGCCTGTGATAATCACATTCATGCGATTTTTGTCTACCTTGCATGTAGACCATTATCTCTGGTGAGAGTCCATCTTTATTCTCCTTGTGGTTTATTTAAAAAAAAATGTTTATGTTTTTATGTAAATAAAATGGTGTTGCACTATGCGGAGTTTCCTTTGTATTCTATATATGGATATGGAGTTTGATACTACTATGAGGAAAACGTGAAGTGGACACATTTGTTCATTACAACATGAGTGTCACAGAGCGCCAGAGCAAGAGTTTTACCTACCAACTTTGGTGGCGCTATTTTCGCCATGCTGCAGCATCAGCCGCAGTGAGTGTATTGACAGGCTGGCCCCCTTTCATGGGCAGCTTGCTTTCCCTGGCTCTTGCTGCTGTTAGTTTCTGACAACTGACAGGTGGCAGAAGCTTCCATAGGGATGCACGCGCCACTCAGTCTTAGATTTAAAGGGAAATGTGCATCACGTTTGACGTCAGACTTGAATGCACCTCCTTGTAAAAGTATCTCTGAGCATAGACAGGTGGCAGAGTTATGCTCACAAACCATACTTCTATACTTCATGAGAACATGAATACACAGGCTGGCCATGGACAAATTGGATGAGTTGTGGCTGAGTGGCAGAAACCTATCCATCTTCACAGGGACCTGTTTGTCCAGCCCAAGATGGCTGCATACACTTGTTGTCAAAAGCCACCTTTAGACTAGAGATGAGCGGGTTCGGTTTCTCTGAATCCGAACCCGCCCGAACTTCATGGTTTTTTTCACGGGTCCGAGCAGACTCGGATCCTCCCGCCTTGCTCGGTTAACCCGAGCGCGCCCGAACGTCATCATGACGCTGTCGGATTCTCGCGAGACTCGGATTCTATATAAGGAGCCGCGCGTCGCCGCCATTTTCACACGTGCATTGAGATTGATAGGGAGAGGACGTGGCTGGCGTCCTCTCCATTTAGATTATAAGAGAGAGAGATTTACTGGAGCTTAGGACTAGGAGGAGTACTGTAGAAGTGTAGAGAGTGCAGAGAGTTTACTAGTGAGTGACCACCAGACAGTGCAGTTTATTTAATATATCCGTTCTCTGCCTGAAAAAAGCGATACACACAGTGACTCAGTCACATACCATATCTGTGTGCACTGCTCAGGCTCAGCCCAGTGTGCTGCATCATCTATATATATTATATATCTGTCTGACTGCTCAGCTCACACAGCTTATAATTGTGGGGGAGACTGGGGAGCACTGCAGTGCCAGTTATAGGTTATAGCAGGAGCCAGGAGTACATAATATTATATAGTGAGTGACCACCAGACAGTGCAGTTTATTTAATATATCCGTTCTCTGCCTGAAAAAAGCGATACACACAGTGACTCAGTCACATACCATATCTGTGTGCACTGCTCAGGCTCAGCCCAGTGTGCTGCATCATCTATATATATTATATATCTGTCTGACTGCTCAGCTCACACAGCTTATAATTGTGGGGGAGACTGGGGAGCACTGCAGTGCCAGTTATAGGTTATAGCAGGAGCCAGGAGTACATAATATTATATTAAAATTAAACAGTGCACACTTTTGCTGCAGGAGTGCCACTGCCAGTGTGACTGACCAGTGACCTGACCACACTGACCACCAGTATAGTTAGTAGTATACTTATATTGTGATTGCCTGAAAAAGTTAAACACTCGTCGTGTGACTTCACTTGTGTGTTGTTGTTTTTTTTATTCTATAAAAATAAAACTCATTCTGCTGACAGACAGTGTCCAGCAGGTCCGTCATTATATAATATATAATATATACCTGTCCGGCTGCAGTAGTGATATATATATATTTTTTATATCATTTATCATCCAGTCGCAGCAGACACAGTACGGTAGTTCACGGCTGTGGCTACCTCTGTGTCTGCACTCGGCAGGCAGTCTGTCCATAATTGTATACCACCTAACCGTGGTTTTTTTTTTCTTTCTTCTTTATACATACATACTACTACGACATCTCTTTATCAACCAGTCTATATTAGCAGCAGACACAGTACAGTACGGTAGTTCACGGCTGTGGCTACCTCTGTGTCTGCACTCGGCAGGCAGTCCGTCCATAATTGTATACCACCTAACCGTGGTTTTTTTTTCTTTCTTCTTTATACATACATACTACTACGACATCTCTTTATCAACCAGTCTATATTAGCAGCAGACACAGTACAGTACGGTAGTTCACGGCTGTGGCTACCTCTGTGTCTGCACTCGGCAGGCAGTCCGTCCATAATTGTATACCACCTAACCGTGGTTTTTTTTTCTTTCTTCTTTATACATACATACTACTACGACATCTCTTTATCAACCAGTCTATATTAGCAGCAGACACAGTACAGTACGGTAGTTCACGGCTGTGGCTACCTCTGTGTCTGCACTCGGCAGGCAGTCCATAATTGTATACTAGTATCCATCTCCATTGTTTACCTGAGGTGCCTTTTAGTTGTGCCTATTAAAATATGGAGAACAAAAATGTTGAGGTTCCAAAATTAGGGAAAGATCAAGATCCACTTCCACCTCGTGCTGAAGCTGCTGCCACTAGTCATGGCCGAGACGATGAAATGCCAGCAACGTCGTCTGCCAAGGCCGATGCCCAATGTCATAGTACAGAGCATGTCAAATCCAAAACACCAAATATCAGAAAAAAAAGGACTCCAAAACCTAAAATAAAATTGTCGGAGGAGAAGCGTAAACTTGCCAATATGCCATTTACGACACGGAGTGGCAAGGAACGGCTGAGGCCCTGGCCTATGTTCATGGCTAGTGGTTCAGCTTCACATGAGGATGGAAGCACTCAGCCTCTCGCTAGAAAAATGAAAAGACTCAAGCTGGCAAAAGCAGCACAGCAAAGAACTGTGCATTCTTCGAAATCCCAAATCCACAAGGAGAGTCCAATTGTGTCGGTTGCGATGCCTGACCTTCCCAACACTGGACGTGAAGAGCATGCGCCTTCCACCATTTGCACGCCCCCTGCAAGTGCTGGAAGGAGCACCCGCAGTCCAGTTCCTGATAGTCAGATTGAAGATGTCAGTGTTGAAGTACACCAGGATGAGGAGGATATGGGTGTTGCTGGCGCTGGGGAGGAAATTGACCAGGAGGATTCTGATGGTGAGGTGGTTTGTTTAAGTCAGGCACCCGGGGAGACACCTGTTGTCCGTGGGAGGAATATGGCCGTTGACATGCCAGGTGAAAATACCAAAAAAATCAGCTCTTCGGTGTGGAGGTATTTCAACAGAAATGCGGACAACAGGTGTCAAGCCGTGTGTTCCCTTTGTCAAGCTGTAATAAGTAGGGGTAAGGACGTTAACCACCTCGGAACATCCTCCCTTATACGTCACCTGCAGCGCATTCATAATAAGTCAGTGACAAGTTCAAAAACTTTGGGTGACAGCGGAAGCAGTCCACTGACCAGTAAATCCCTTCCTCTTGTAACCAAGCTCACGCAAACCACCCCACCAACTCCCTCAGTGTCAATTTCCTCCTTCCCCAGGAATGCCAATAGTCCTGCAGGCCATGTCACTGGCAATTCTGACGAGTCCTCTCCTGCCTGGGATTCCTCCGATGCATCCTTGCGTGTAACGCCTACTGCTGCTGGCGCTGCTGTTGTTGCTGCTGGGAGTCGATGGTCATCCCAGAGGGGAAGTCGTAAGACCACTTTTACTACTTCCACCAAGCAATTGACTGTCCAACAGTCCTTTGCGAGGAAGATGAAATATCACAGCAGTCATCCTACTGCAAAGCGGATAACTGAGGCCTTGGCATCCTGGGTGGTGAGAACCGTGGTTCCGGTATCCATCATTACTGCAGAGCCAACTAGAGACTTGTTGGAGGTACTGTGTCCCCGGTACCAAATACCATCTAGGTTCCATTTCTCTAGGCAGGCGATACCGAAAATTTACACAGACCTCAGAAAAAGAGTCACCAGTGTCCTAAAAAATGCAGCTGTACCCAATGTCCACTTAACCACGGACATGTGGACAAGTGGAGCAGGGCAGGGTCAGGACTATATGACTGTGACAGCCCACTGGGTAGATGTATGGACTCCCGCCGCAAGAACAGCAGCGGCGGCACCAGTAGCAGCATCTCGCAAACGCCAACTCTTTCCTAGGCAGGCTACGCTTTGTATCACCGGTTTCCAGAATACGCACACAGCTGAAAACCTCTTACGGCAACTGAGGAAGATCATCGCGGAATGGCTTACCCCAATTGGACTCTCCTGTGGATTTGTGGCATCGGACAACGCCAGCAATATTGTGTGTGCATTAAATATGGGCAAATTCCAGCACGTCCCATGTTTTGCACATACCTTGAATTTGGTGGTGCAGAATTATTTAAAAAACGACAGGGGCGTGCAAGAGATGCTGTCGGTGGCCAGAAGAATTGCGGGACACTTTCGGCGTACAGGCACCACGTACAGAAGACTGGAGCACCACCAAAAACTACTGAACCTGCCCTGCCATCATCTGAAGCAAGAAGTGGTAACGAGGTGGAATTCAACCCTCTATATGCTTCAGAGGTTGGAGGAGCAGCAAAAGGCCATTCAAGCCTATACAATTGAGCACGATATAGGAGGTGGAATGCACCTGTCTCAAGCGCAGTGGAGAATGATTTCAACGTTGTGCAAGGTTCTGCTGCCCTTTGAACTTGCCACACGTGAAGTCAGTTCAGACACTGCCAGCCTGAGTCAGGTCATTCCCCTCATCAGGCTTTTGCAGAAGAAGCTGGAGACATTGAAGGAGGAGCTAACACGGAGCGATTCCGCTAGGCATGTGGGACTTGTGGATGGAGCCCTTAATTCGCTTAACAAGGATTCACGGGTGGTCAATCTGTTGAAATCAGAGCACTACATTTTGGCCACCGTGCTCGATCCTAGATTTAAAGGCTACCTTGGATCTCTCTTTCCGGCAGACACAAGTCTGCTGGGGTTGAAAGACCTGCTGGTGAGAAAATTGTCAAGTCAAGCGGAACGCGACCTGTCAACATCTCCTCCTTCACATTCTCCCGCAACTGGGGGTGCGAGGAAAAGGCTCAGAATTCCGAGCCCACCCGCTGGCGGTGATGCAGGGCAGTCTGGAGCGACTGCTGATGCTGACATCTGGTCCGGACTGAAGGACCTGACAATGATTACGGACATGTCGTCTACTGTCACTGCATATGATTCTCTCACCATTGAAAGAATGGTGGAGGATTATATGAGTGACCGCATCCAAGTAGGCACGTCACACAGTCCGTACTTATACTGGCAGGAAAAAGAGGCAATTTGGAGGCCCTTGCACAAACTGGCTTTATTCTACCTAAGTTGCCCTCCCACAAGTGTGTACTCCGAAAGAGTGTTTAGTGCCGCCGCTCACCTTGTCAGCAATCGGCGTACGAGGTTACATCCAGAAAATGTGGAGAAGATGATGTTCATTAAAATGAATTATAATCAATTCCTCCGCGGAGACATTGACCAGCAGCAATTGCCTCCACAAAGTACACAGGGAGCTGACATGGTGGATTCCAGTGGGGACGAATTGATAATCTGTGAGGAGGGGGATGTACACGGTGATATATCGGAGGATGATGATGAGGTGGACATCTTGCCTCTGTAGAGCCAGTTTGTGCAAGGAGAGATTAATTGCTTCTTTTTTTGGGGGGGTCCAAACCAACCCGTCATATCAGTCACAGTCGTGTGGCAGACCCTGTCACTGAAATGATGGGTTGGTTAAAGTGTGCATGTCCTGTTTTGTTTATACAACATAAGGGTGGGTGGGAGGGCCCAAGGACAATTCCATCTTGCACCTCTTTTTTCTTTTATTTTTCTTTGCGTCATGTGCTGTTTGGGGAGGGTTTTTTGGAAGGACCATCCTGCGTGACACTGCAGTGCCACTCCTAGATGGGCCCGGTGTTTGTGTCGGCCACTAGGGTCGCTAATCTTACTCACACAGCTACCTCATTGCGCCTCTTTTTTTCTTTGCGTCATGTGCTGTTTGGGGAGGGTTTTTTGGAAGGGACATCCTGCGTGACACTGCAGTGCCACTCCTAGATGGGCCCGGTGTTTGTGTCGGCAACTAGGGTCGCTAATCTTACTCACACAGCTACCTCATTGCGCCTCTTTTTTTCTTTGCGTCATGTGCTGTTTGGGGAGGGTTTTTTGGAAGGGCCATCCTGCGTGACACTGCAGTGCCACTCCTAGATGGGCCCGGTGTTTGTGTCGGCCACTAGGGTCGCTAATCTTACTCACACAGCTACCTCATTGCGCCTCTTTTTTTCTTTGCGTCATGTGCTGTTTGGGGAGGGTTTTTTGGAAGGGACATCCTGCGTGACACTGCAGTGCCACTCCTAGATGGGCCCAGTGTTTGTGTCGGCAACTAGGGTCGCTAATCTTACTCACACAGCTACCTCATTGCGCCTCTTTTTTTCTTTGCGTCATGTGCTGTTTGGGGAGGGTTTTTTGGAAGGGCCATCCTGCGTGACACTGCAGTGCCACTCCTAGATGGGCCCGGTGTTTGTGTCGGCCACTAGGGTCGCTAATCTTACTCACACAGCTACCTCATTGCGCCTCTTTTTTTCTTTGCGTCATGTGCTGTTTGGGGAGGGTTTTTTGGAAGGGACATCCTGCGTGACACTGCAGTGCCACTCCTAGATGGGCCCGGTGTTTGTGTCGGCAACTAGGGTCGCTAATCTTACTCACACAGCTACCTCATTGCGCCTCTTTTTTTCTTTGCGTCATGTGCTGTTTGGGGAGGGTTTTTTGGAAGGGCCATCCTGCGTGACACTGCAGTGCCACTCCTAGATGGGCCCGGTGTTTGTGTCGGCCACTAGGGTCGCTAATCTTACTCACACAGCTACCTCATTGCGCCTCTTTTTTTCTTTGCGTCATGTGCTGTTTGGGGAGGGTTTTTTGGAAGGGACATCCTGCGTGACACTGCAGTGCCACTCCTAGATGGGCACGGTGTTTGTGTCGGCCACTAGGGTCGCTAATCTTACTCACACAGCTACCTCATTGCGCCTCTTTTTTTCTTTGCGTCATGTGCTGTTTGGGGAGGGTTTTTTGGAAGGGACATCCTGCGTGACACTGCAGTGCCACTCCTAGATGGGCCCGGTGTTTGTGTCGGCCACTAGGGTCGCTAATCTTACTCACACAGCTACCTCATTGCGCCTCTTTTTTTCTTTGCGTCATGTGCTGTTTGGGGAGGGTTTTTTGGAAGGGACATCCTGCGTGACACTGCAGTGCCACTCCTAGATGGGCCCGGTGTTTGTGTCGGCCACTAGGGTCGCTAATCTTACTCACACAGCTACCTCATTGCGCCTCTTTTTTTCTTTGCGTCGTGTGCTGTTTGGGGAGGGTTTTTTGGAAGGGACATCCTGCGTGACACTGCAGTGCCACTCCTAGATGGGCACGGTGTTTGTGTCGGCCACTAGGGTCGCTAATCTTACTCACACAGCTACCTCATTGCGCCTCTTTTTTTCTTTGCGTCATGTGCTGTTTGGGGAGGGTTTTTTGGAAGGGACATCCTGCGTGACACTGCAGTGCCACTCCTAGATGGGCCCGGTGTTTGTGTCGGCCACTAGGGTCGCTAATCTTACTCACACAGCTACCTCATTGCGCCTCTTTTTTTCTTTGCGTCATGTGCTGTTTGAGGAGGGTTTTTTGGAAGGGACATCCTGCGTGACACTGCAGTGCCACTCCTAGATGGGCCCGGTGTTTGTGTCGGCCACTAGGGTCGCTTATCTTACTCACACAGCGACCTCGGTGCAAATTTTAGGACTAAAAATAATATTGTGAGGTGTGAGGTATTCAGAATAGACTGAAAATGAGTGTAAATTATGGTTTTTGAGGTTAATAATACTTTGGGATCAAAATGACCCCCAAATTCTATGATTTAAGCTGTTTTTTAGTGTTTTTTGAAAAAAACACCCGAATCCAAAACACACCCGAATCCGACAAAAAAAATTCGGTGAGGTTTTGCCAAAACGCGTTCGAACCCAAAACACGGCCGCGGAACCGAACCCAAAACCAAAACACAAAACCCGAAAAATTTCAGGCGCTCATCTCTACTTTAGACCATACTTATGCTGGACATACAATCTCATTATCAGCCTGATAATCTCCAGATCAGGCTGATAATTGCATAACGTATGCCCGGCATTACCAATCAAGTTCCATCAAATTAGAGCAAATTATTATTCAGCATTACACTAGTTGTGGGCAACACATGGGCCAATATTTTGCAGGTTGTCCGACATGGCAGTCTGCACATACACATTCTGGTGTCAAATGCAATAAAACAGTAATATGCAAATGATAAATCCTACTATTCATGTGTCAGAAATCCATATTATAGGAAAATAAATATATTACTATGGAAAAACATCATTAGTTAATATTTTAAGTTATTAAAAAGATCATTTCAAAAAGCAATACATGTTTATAACAATATTTTTATATATATATATATATATATATATATATATATATATATATATATATATAGATAGATGTCTTATAGATAGCCGGGATCCCAGAGGTTAGTATACCAATACCCGTCATAATGCCGGCAGCGAGGCGAGTGCTAGAAAGCCCCTTGCAGGCTCAGTGTCACCACAGGTTCTATTCCCACCCTGTGGATGTCGTGGACACCCACGAGTGGGAATAGTCCTAGTGCAGCTGTCGGCATTTTCGGCAGTCAGGATTCCAGCGTCGGTATTCTGACCGCTGGGATATTAACTACATCCCTTATAGATGGCTTCTGCTCAGTAACAACATGCAGCAGTTTATATGCTTGGAAAGCTTTTTTTTGCATGTGCTGGATGTATTATAAATATAATCAGTACATCACAAGCTTTGTCCTAGGATTGAATATTTTGTTATGAGAACATTTAGAACCCAAAACATTGTTTTGTACATTTAATCATAATATGGGGCCTAATTCAGGGTTGATCGCAAAAGCAAAATCAGTCTCTAATGGGTAAAACCATGTGCACTGCAGGTGGGGCAGATATAACATGTGCATAGAGAGTTAGATTTGGGTTGGTTATTTTGTTTCTGTGCAGGATAAATACTGGCTGCTTTATTTTTACAGTTTGAACACACCCCACCCAAATCAAAAGGGCCCTACACACTGGTCGATTTCTCTGAAAAATATGAATGACATCGTTCACAAATTAACAATAAATCGTTCATATCTTTCAGTGTGTACGCTACAATGATGAATAATGCACGTGCCCGCAATAGTTCATCGCTGAACGATCATCGTTTAAACATGCCAGTCAATTTGGACGATATAGATGTCTGTACTCTCATATTGTCCAAATTGTTCATTGATATCATTCAGTGTATAAGCATAATCGACCATCGATGTATTGTTGAACGATATATCGATGGTCGATTACATTGCCCAGTGTGTAACTCTCTCTGCAGATGTTATATCTGCCCCACCTGCACTGCACATGGTTTTGCCCATAAGAGAAAGATTTTGCTTTTGTTATAACCCTGAATTCTGCCCTTTGTATAGTATTTTTCCTGGGATTCCAGTTTGACTTGTGAGTAACAGCCAAAAACACAGTATAGAGTATACTGTAGTAAAAAAAGAGCATTTCATATATTGTGTACTTACTAATACTTTTAAATAGACAACCTTTCTTTAAATTCTATAATAATGAAAAAAGTGTAATATAAAGTCAAAGACCACCATGGGGACAAGTGAATACCTATTACGCACTGGTATCCTAAATATAAGTTTTAAGTTTGCTAATAATCCCGTATAGCAGTGGTTCCCAAATTGGGTGCCTATGCACCCTGGAGTGCTGCCTGGATTTTGAAGGTGTGCCTCAGGTTGGTTCAGTATCAAATTAAATTATTTATGGTCAAAGTCAGTGGTTTCCAAACTGTGTACCTAGGAATCCTGGGGTGCAGCAAGGCTCTTGCAGGGGTGCCTCGGTTTGGTGGTTGAGGATCAAATCAAATAATTTTTGGACAAAGTGACAGGCAAAACCGGTGCTAGTGGCTTCCATTTTCAAAACGTGGACAATCAGAAGCACAACTCTGTACATCACCACCAATTTGAAATAAAAACCTCTAGTCTAGGGGTGACGTGCAAAAAATGCTGGACTCTAGGGTGCCGTGATTCAAGAAAGTTTGGGAACCACAGCCCTATAGTGTACAGTTGGTGGCATTATTACTGCTAAACCCCCCAGTCTTCCTCACACATCCACATTTGTAAGCATCAACTAATGGTAAATATTACACTTTCATTAGAGAACAGAACCATCGTATTTTTCCATCTGTCATATGGAAAGTAAATGAATAAAAAAAGACCTGAAATTTATATTACCACACAGCTTAACATAATGCCCCATACAGGTGGAGATGTATCCAGTCTTGGAGAGAGAAAAAAGTGGAGAAGTTGCCCAAAGCAACCAATAAGGTGTCAACTGTCATTTATCTAGCACATTGTATGAAATGACAATTTAAAGCTGATTGATTGCTTTGGGCAACTTCTCCACTTTATCTCTCTCCAAGGTTTGATGCATCTTCTCTGTAATAAATGAACATCATATAGTGGCAAAAAACATCACAATGAGCTTAATATGTATAGCTTGAGCAAAGAAGAGAAAAGGGGGACAGGATAAAAACTTCACATATATCAAGGGTTTTACAAGGTCCAGGAGGGGACCTATTTCCAAGGGCTGAGAAGTTTTAGAACACGAGGACATGTGCTGAGACTGGAGGAAGTGAGGTTCAGAGGAAGAGAAATATTAGAACAGAAGGACATGCACTGAGACTGGAGGGAGGGCCATGGGAAGAGAAGTATTAAAACACAAGGACATGTGCAGAGACTGGAGGTGGGGGTCTTGGGGAAGAGACATATTAGAACACGAAGACATGCACTGAGACTGGAGGGGGAGGTTCAGGAAAAGATACAGTGGGGCAAAAAAGTATTTGGACAGCCACCGATTGTGCAAGTTGACCAACTTAAAAAGATGAGAGAGGTCTGTGATTTCCATCATCGGTAAACTTCAACTGTGAGAGACAGAATCTGAAAACAAAACTAGGAAATCACATTGTATGATTTTTTAAACAATTTATTTGTATATTCTTGTGGAAAATAAATATTTGGACAATCAAAAAGTTTAACTCAATACTTTGAAAATATAACCTCGGTTGGCAATTACAGAGGTCAAACGTTTCCTGTAGTTCTTGACCAGGTTTGCACACACTGTAGCAGGTATTTTGGCCCACTCTTCCATGTAGATCTTCTCTAGATCTGTCATGTTATTGGGCTGTCGCCGGGCAACACGGACTTTCAACTCCCTCCACAGATTTTCTATTGGGTTGAGGTCTGGAGACTGGCTAGGCCACTCCAGGACCTTGAAATGCTTCTTACGGAGCTACTCCTTAGTTGCCCGGGCGGTGTGTTTGGGGTCATTGTCATGCTGGAAGACCCAGCCACGTTCTATCTTCAATGCTCTTACTGAGGGAAGGGGGTTTTTGCCCAAAATCTCACGATAGATGGCCCCATTCATCCTCTCCTTAGTATGGATCAGTCGTCCTGTCCTCTTTGCAGAAAAGCAGCCCCAAAGCATGATGTTTGCACCCCCATGCTTCATAATGGGTATGGTGTTCTTGGGATGCCATTCATCATTCTTCTCCCTCCAAAGTGGAGTTTATACCAAAAAGTTTGGTTTTGCTCTCATCTGACCACATTACATTCTCACAATTGTCCTCTGGATCATCCAGATGGTCACTGGCAAACTTTAGACGGGCCCGGACATGTGCTGGCTTTAGCAGGGGGACCTTTCGGGTGCTGCAGGATTTCAATCCATGACGACGTAGTGTGTTACTAATGGTAACCTTTGTGACTGTGGTCCCAGCTCTCTTGAGGTCATTGACCAGGTCCCCCCATGTAGTTCTGGGCTGATTCCTCACCGTTCTCAAGATCATTGATACCCCACAAGGTGAGATCTTGCATGGAGCCCCAGGTCGAGGGAGATTGTCAGTGATCTTGTATTTCTTCAATTTTTTAATAATTGCGCCAACAGTTGATCTCTTCTCACCAAGCTGCTTGCCTATTGTAAATTGTTTAAAAATCATACAATGTGATTTCCTGGTGTGTTTTTTTTCCAGATTCTGTCTCTCACAGTTGAAGTGTATCTATGATAGAAATTACAGACCTCTCTCATTTTTTTATGTGGGTCAACTTGCACAATCGGTGACTGTCCAAATACTTTTTTGCCCCACTGTAAGTATTAGAACACAAGGACATGCACTGAGACCGGAGTGAGGTCCAGGGGAGGAGAAGTACAGTATTAGAACGCAAAGACATACAATGAGACTATAGAGAGGAGGTTCAGTGGAAGAGAAGTATTAGAACAGAAGGATATGCACTGAGACTGGAGGGAGGTCCATGGGAAGAGAAGTATTAAAACACAAGGACATGCACTGAGACTGGAGGGGGAGGTCCAGGGGAGGAGAAGTGCAGTATTAGTACACAAGGACATGCATTGAGACTGGAGGGGGTGAGGTTCAGGGGAACAGAAGTATTAGAACACAAGGAAATGCACTGAGAATGGAAAGGGGCAAGTCTAGGGGAAGAGAAGTATTGGAACACAAGGAAATGCGCAGAGACTGGATGGAGGTCCAGGGGCACGAGGACATGCACTGAGACTGGAGGGGGGAGGTTCAGGAGAAGGGAAGTATTAGAACACAAGGACATGTGCTGAGACTAGAGGGTGAGAGGTTCAGGGGAAGAGAAGTATTAGAACATGAGGACATGTTGTCACGATCCGGGTATCTGGACGCCATTTCTTACCTATCAGATGCCTCCTAAGGCTGGCTCAGCGCTCCAGGACCGGATCCCATCTGTTATCCTGATGTGCACATTCCCGCATCCTCTCCTGTCTCTCTGGACGCAGTCACAGTAACGCCTTATACATCTGGCATGGCGTCTCCCGCGGCCTCCGCCGCCGTCCCTGAGCTTCTGCATTCAGAGTGGCGATTACGTCAGCCGCGGCCTCCGCTGTGTCCGCGTGGTCGGATGTGCATCTGTCAGCCTGGCGTCTCCTGTCTCCGGTGGCCGGCGCCGCCATTACTGTTTTCCAGACCACATGGATTACAATCCAAACTTCCCTCCAAGTGTCTGCATGGGCGCAGCCATCTTGGATTCTGTCAGCTGATCATTCCTACCAATCCGTTGTCAGTATTATTAATTTGCATAATTGCCTAGCCAATGCCTTCCTTGCTGCAGGTATAAATAGGTTGTGCCTGAGCAAGGAAGGCGTCAGTGCTTTGGTTGTCAAACCTAGTTCCAGTTTGTCTCTCTTCTGTGAATGTCTTCCAGGTTCCAGCTCCTGTCTCCAGACTTCTGCTATAGAGACCCGCACCAGCATTCCATCTGCGGTGTAGCCTGACTCTCCGATCCATTCTGGACTCACCTGTTTCCAGCTACAACATCACCTGCTTCCAGCTTAGCTTCCAGCAGTGTACAGCTTCTCTTAAAGGGTCGGTGTCCTTTCTGCAGTTTACCACTCTCCACCGGTATTATTATTTCTCCGCTCTCAAATTCTACATTTCATCTACATTGCATCGCTCTCAGGCTTTATTTATTATTTAACTGGTTCCAGCCAGTATCCACTCCGTGCCAACACCTGTCTGGTTCTAACCAGTACCCACAGCAGCATTTTATCTACAGCAGTCCAGCTTTCCCTGGAACACCAGCTGGTACGACCCTGGGCTTTCCTCATTGCTACAGTTGAGCCTGGTAAGGACTTTCCATCTTGCAGATAATAAGAACTGTCTCATACCACCAGAGCTCTGTGGCCCCTGCCACCCTGTAGTACCCAGGAACTGTATTATTATTTCTCTGCTGATTTTTATGTTACTTTTTACTGCTTCTGTGATGCATGGAGTTTGTGATAAATAAATATCATTGACTTTTACTCAAGTTGTCGTGGTCACGCCTTCGGGCGGTTTCTCTTCATGTTACTTACATGTCCAGGGGTCTGATACAACCTCCCAGGTTCCGGTACATCTCAGCCCCTACAACTGAGGCTGCCTTCCGTCAGCTCAGGCCCTCAGTTGTGACAGTAAGCACTGACCTAATGAATCCAGCCGGAGACCAGGATCAAGCGGCCAGGCCGATGCAAGAACTGGCAGCCCGACTAGAACATCAGGAGGCTGCACAGGGCCACATCATCCGCTGTCTCCAGGATCTCTCTACTCGGCTGGATGGGATTCAGACAACTCTCCGTGGATCAGGCGCTTCTGGTGCGTCAACCACAGTGACTCCAGTTATAACCCCACCCACCTTACCCATTTCTGCTCCACGTCTTCATCTTCCAACGCCAGCAAAATTTGACGGATCTCCAAGATTCTGCAGGGGATTTCTCAACCAGTGTGAGATTCAGTTTGAGCTACAACCTGGCAATTTTCCCAGTGACCGTACAAAAATTGCCTACATCATCTCACTTCTCAGTGGCTCAGCCCTTGACTGGGCATCACCGTTATGGGAGAGGTCCGACACCCTGCTATCTTCTTACACTGCATTCGTGTCAACATTCAGGCGCATCTTCGACGAGCCAGGCCGGGTAACTTCAGCTTCGTCTGAGATTCTCCGTTTACGCCAGGGATCACATACTGTAGGACAATATCTTATACAGTTCCAGATCCTGGCATCTGAACTGGCATGGAACGACGAGGCCCTGTATGCTGCATTCTGGCATGGTTTATCCGAGCGTATTAAAGATGAGTTAGCTACCAGAGACTTACCCTCCAAGTTAGATGAGCTAATCTCACTTTGTACAAAAGTTGACTTACGTTTCAGAGAGAGAGCAACTGAGCGTGGAAGATCATCTGCTCCAAAATCTTCTGCTCCTCCTCCTCGCCAACTGTCACCAACTAAAGATGAACCCATGCAAATTGGCCGTTCCCGTTTAACTCCTGCTGAGCGCCGAAGACGTCTCTCCGAGTCTCTCTGTCTTTATTGTGCAGCTCCGTCTCACACCATTAATGCCTGTCCCAAACGTCCGGGACTCCAAGTCCTAGCTCGTCGAGGAGAGGGCCGGCTAGGAGTAATGATCTCCTCTCCATCTCCTCAAGATTGTAATCTCCCAGTCTCGCTTCAAGTTGCTCAACGTTATCAGAACGTCATTGCCCTCCTGGATTCCGGAGCAGCTGGGAACTTTATTACCGAAGCCTATGTTAAACGGTGGTCCCTACCCACCGAGAGACTTCCTTCCTCCTTTTCCTTAACTGCCGTGGATGGCAGTAAAATTTTTGATACAGTTATTGCTCTAAGGACTCTACCAGTTCGTCTGAGAGTGGGAGTTCTTCATTCCGAACTTATTTCACTTTTAGTGATTCCAAGAGCCACACATCCTGTGGTCCTGGGCCTTCCATGGCTCCGTCTTCACAATCCTACAATTGATTGGACAACTACGCAAATCTTGGCATGGGGTCCCTCCTGTGCTGAGACATGTTTGTTTAAAGTGTTGCCTGTCTGTTCTTCCTCCCCCAGGTCGTCTGATGTTCCACCTCCTCCATATCAAGATTTCACGGATGTGTTCAGTAAAGCTTCTGCTGATATCCTTCCTCCTCATAGAGAATGGGACTGCCCGATTGATCTCGTTCCAGGGAAGGTTCCACCTCGAGGCCGAACTTATCCGTTGTCTCTGCCCGAGACGCATTCTATGGAGGAATACATTAAAGAGAACCTAGCAAAGGGGTTCATTCGACCTTCTTCTTCTCCAGCCGGCGCAGGCTTCTTTTTTGTAAAAAAGAAAGATGGTGGTCTGCGGCCGTGCATCGACTACAGAGGTTTGAACGACATTACCATTAAGAACCGCTATCCTTTACCCCTGATTACTGAGCTCTTTGACAGAGTTAGCGGAGCTACCATCTTTACAAAGCTGGACTTGAGAGGTGCATACAATCTCATCCGGATCCGTGAGGGTGACGAGTGGAAGACCGCATTTAACACCCGTGACGGTCATTATGAGTACCTCGTCATGCCCTTCGGATTGAGCAATGCTCCAGCTGTCTTCCAGCATTTCGTCAATGAGATCTTCAGAGACATTCTATACCGTCATGTCGTGGTCTATCTAGACGATATCCTCATTTTTGCCAACAATTTAGAGGAACATCGTTTTTGGGTAAAGGAGGTTCTGTCCCGTCTCCGTGTCAATCATCTCTATTGCAAATTAGAGAAATGCGTCTTTGAAGTCAAGTCCATTCCGTTTCTAGGGTACATTGTGTCCGGTTCCAGACTAGAGATGGATCCTGAGAAACTACAAGCAATCCAGAATTGGCCGGTACCCTTAACCCTCAAAGGGGTCCAGAGGTTCTTAGGGTTCGCCAATTATTACCGAAAGTTTATACGAGACTTTTCCACCATTGTGGCGCCTATTACTGCTTTCACCAAGAAGGGTGCTAACCCGTCCAAGTGGTCTGAAGAAGCCATGCAAGCTTTTCATCTTTTAAAACAGAGGTTCATCTCTGCGCCTGTCCTGAAACAGCCTGACATCGACTCTCCTTTCATCCTAGAGGTGGATGCCTCCTCCGTTGGAGTAGGAGCGGTGTTATCTCAGAGGGCTAAAGATGGCCAGTTACATCCTTGCAGTTTCTTCTCACGGAAGTTCTCCCCAGCGGAGCGCAACTATGCCATTGGCGACCAGGAGTTGCTAGCCATCAAGCTCGCTCTAGAGGAGTGGAGATATCTGTTGGAGGGAGCTTCTCATTCAATCACCATCCTTACAGACCACAAGAACCTTCTATATCTGAAAGGCGCACAATGTCTCAACCCTCGTCAGGCCAGATGGGCACTTTTCTTTTCCAGGTTCGACTTTAAACTCCAGTTCTGTCCGGGCTCTCAGAATCGCAAGGCCGATGCCCTTTCCCGCTCATGGGAGCAAGAAAATGAGTCAGAGTCTTCAGACAAGCATCCTATTATAAATCCGTTGGCATTCTCCACGGTAGGGATGGACTCTACGCCCCCATCAGGGAAAAGTTTTGTGAAACCGACACTAAGGAAGAAGCTCATGCATTGGGCCCATGCTTCCCGCTTTGCCGGACATACAGGTATCCAAAAAACCCTGGAGTTTATCTCTAGGTCTTATTGGTGGCCAACTCTGAAAAAGGACGTTTTGGAGTTTATTGCATCTTGCCCAAAGTGTGCTCAACATAAAGTATCCCGCCAGTCGCCTGCGGGGCAACTGGTTCCACTATCTGTTCCCCGTCGACCATGGACCCATTTGTCGATGGATTTTATTACAGATTTGCCCATGTGCAACAAGTTTAATACCATCTGGGTGGTAGTTGACCGGTTCACCAAGATGGCACACTTCATTCCTCTCACCGGTCTTCCGTCAGCTTCCAAGTTGGCTCAAGTATTCATTCAAGAGATCTTTCGACTCCACGGTCTTCCAGAAGAAATGATCTCAGATCGAGGAGTTCAATTCACAGCCAAATTCTGGCGAAGTTTATGTCAAGCCCTCCAAGTCAAGCTAAAGTTTTCCACGGCTTACCATCCTCAGACCAATGGTCAAACTGAGAGGGTGAATCAGGACTTGGAGTCCTTCCTCCGCATCTATGTGTCCTCCTCTCAAGATGACTGGGTTCAATTACTTCCCTGGGCCGAGTTCTGTCATAACAACCAGTATCATTCTTCATCTTCTTCAACACCATTCTTCACCAACTTTGGATTCCACCCTAAAGTCCCTGAGTTCCAACCGCTTCCAGCAACTTCTGTTCCCGCAGTGGATATCACCTTGCATCAGTTTGCCAATATCTGGAAGAGCGTACGATCAGCTCTGCTCAAGGCATCGTTCAGTTACAAGAAGTTTGCGGATAAGAAGCGTCGAGCAGTTCCTGCTCTCAAGGTGGGTGATCGGGTATGGTTATCCACGAAGAATTTGAGGTTAAGAGTTCCCAGTATGAAGTTTGCACCTCGCTACATCGGTCCTTTTAAAATTGATCAAGTCGTCAATCCTGTTGCTTACAGACTCCAGTTGCCTCCCTTCTTAAAGATACCCAGGACATTCCATGTTTCCCTGTTGAAACCGCTAATCTTGAATCGGTTTCATTCCTCACTTCCTCCAACTCCGAAAGTCCAAACTCAACGAGGCGTTGAGTATGAAGTAGCCAAGATCCTGGACTCACGTCACCGTTACGGTCAACTTCAGTATCTTATTGACTGGAAGGGTTATGGCCCTGAGGAACGTTCATGGACCAATGCTTCTGATGTCCATGCTCCTGCCTTGGTCCGGAGATTCCATTCCAAGTTTCCTCAAAAGCCAAAGAAGTGTCCTGGGGCCACTCCTAAAGGGGGGGGTGCTGTCACGATCCGGGTATCTGGACGCCATTTCTTACCTATCAGATGCCTCCTAAGGCTGGCTCAGCGCTCCAGGACCGGATCCCATCTGTTATCCTGATGTGCACATTCCCGCATCCTCTCCTGTCTCTCTGGACGCAGTCACAGTAACGCCTTATACATCTGGCATGGCGTCTCCCGCGGCCTCCGCCGCCATCCCTGAGCTTCTGCATTCAGAGTGGCGATTACGTCAGCCGCGGCCTCCGCTGTGTCCGCGTGGTCGGATGTGCATCTGTCAGCCTGGCGTCTCCTGTGGCCGGCGCCGCCATTACTGTTTTCCAGACCACATGGATTACAATCCAAACTTCCCTCCAAGTGTCTGCATGGGCGCAGCCATCTTGGATTCTGTCAGCTGATCATTCCTACCAATCCGTTGTCAGTATTATTAATTTGCATAATTGCCTAGCCAATGCCTTCCTTGCTGCAGGTATAAATAGGTTGTGCCTGAGCAAGGAAGGCGTCAGTGCTTTGGTTGTCAAACCTAGTTCCTGTTTGTCTCTCTTCTGTGAATGTCTTCCAGGTTCCAGCTCCTGTCTCCAGACTTCTGCTATAGAGACCCGCACCAGCATTCCATCTGCGGTGTAGCCTGACTCTCCGATCCATTCTGGACTCACCTGTTTCCAGCTACAACATCACCTGCTTCCAGCTTAGCTTCCAGCAGTGTACAGCTTCTCTTAAAGGGCCGGTGTCCTTTCTGCAGTTTACCACTCTCCACCGGTATTATTATTTCTCCGCTCTCAAATTCTACATTTCATCTACATTGCATCGCTCTCAAGCTTTATTTATTATTTAACTGGTTCCAGCCAGTATCCACTCCGTGCCAACACCTGTCTGGTTCTAACCAGTACCCACAGCAGCATTTTATCTACAGCAGTCCAGCTTTCCCTGGAACACCAGCTGGTACGACCCTGGGCTTTCCTCATTGCTACAGTTGAGCCTGGTAAGGACTTTCCATCTTGCAGATAATAAGAACTGTCTCATACCACCAGAGCTCTGTGGCCCCTGCCACCCTGTAGTACCCAGGAACTGTATTATTATTTCTCTGCTGATTTTTATGTTACTTTTTACTGCTTCTGTGATGCATGGAGTTTGTGATAAATAAATATCATTGACTTTTACTCAAGTTGTCGTGGTCACGCCTTCGGGCGGTTTCTCTTCATGAAACTTACATGTCCAGGGGTCTGATACAACCTCCCAGGTTCCGGTACATCTCAGCCCCTACAACTGAGGCTGCCTTCCGTCAGCTCAGGCCCTCAGTTGTGACACATGTGCTAAGACTGGAGGGGAAGTGGTTCAGGGGAAGAGAAGTATTAGAACATAAGGACATGCACTGAGACTGGAGGGAATGAGGTTCAGAGGAAATGTGAGGAAAAATGACTTCATAGAAAGGGTAATGGACAAGTGGAATAGCCACCCATCAGATGTAGAAGAAGCTGAAGCTGGGTACACACTGAAGCAACATGTAACCAGACAATATGGCGACATACAGATGGAGCCATACGTGCACTCCCGGCGTGACTAGGTGATGCGTCCGCCTAGCCCCGCCGGGAGTGTACAGTGACACTCTCCCATTCTAGTGAATGGGGCGCGTCTCCATCACGGATGCGTGTGCGCCCCCCGGATGGAGACGCTCTCCCATTCTAGTGATTGGGGTATGTCTCTGTCATGGGTGCACGTACGCCTCGGATGGAGATGCTCTCCATGAGCTCCATCTGTATTGTATGTGCAGTACACATCAGAATTATGTAGTGAAGGACAGAACCCCTCATTACCGTGCACCATGACTGACCAGATGATACTGCATGTGACCGCAGGAGCATGCAGATTGGCAGTACACACTGTATGATCTGAACGATATGTCATTCTGATTCGGCTGGAAACAACATATTGGGCGGATACTGATCCAGTGTGTACCCATCTTAAGACTGAAGAGCAATTTAAAGATACTTGGTTTAGGCATAAGGATATCCTTACAAAGGATTAACAATTAAATAGGGTTCACATTACTAAAAGTTTAAAAAAGGGGCATACTAGATGGACCAAGCGGTTCTTATCTGCCATAAGTGTTTCTATGTTTCAAATTTTTCAGCATCATCTGATGGCAAATATAACACTTTCATACAGAAAGTAAAGGAATTTACTTAAAAAATATGGCATTCTCGCATGAAGTCCCTCTTCTCGCAACCTACTGTACAGTGCATCTGGAAAGTATTAACAGCGCTTCACTTTTTCCACATTTTATGTTACAGCCTTATTCCAAAATGGAATAAATTTAATTTTTCCCCTCAAAATTCTACACACAATACCCCATAATCAAAACGTGAAAACGTTTTTTTGTTAATTTATTAAAAATAAAAAACTAAGAAATCACATGTACATAAGTATTCACAGCCTGTGCTCAATACTTTGTTGATGCACTTTTGACAGCAATTACAGCCTCAAGTCTTTGTTAATATGATGCCACAAGCTTGGCAAACCTATCTTTGGGCAGTTTCACCCATTCCTCTTTGCGGCACTTCTCAAGCTCCATCAGGTAGGATGGGAAGCATCGGGGCACAGCCATTTTCAGATCTCTCCAGAGATGTTCAGTCGGATTCAAGTCTGGGCTCTGGCTGGGCCACTCAAGGACATTCACAGAGTTGTCCTGAAGCCACTCTGTAACGAACCGATCACTCACCACTGCAGGTTCTGGGGTCCGTCTGTTGCCGGCGCGGTTGTTCGCGGTGCTGTGCGGCCATGTGGGGATGTAGCGTGGTCGGCGGCAGAGGTGATGCAGGTTCTGGGAGTCGGGAGTGCGGGGACCGAATGGCCAGAAGTGCCTCTGTGTGTCTGCAGTTCAGGAGGTGGCCATATTGGAGACTAAATGCAGCACTTGTGAGCACCTGTGGGTAAGTGTCAGCCAATCCCGTGCTTGTGCTGCCTATTAGTATCCTGGGATTATTTCACTCTTGGCCAGTGCTTTGTTGTAACTGCTCTGTACCCTAGCTCTGTGCTCTCTCCGTGGATTCCTGTGTGATTCCAGTGGTCCTGATATCACCTCCGCTCCCAGAGGTCTGCCTGCAGCCTTCACCACAAGAGATCCACCAGCTCCCTGCTGTGCTGTCAATCAATCCCTATCCAAGTGGCAACAAGTGGATATCCAGAGTCCTGTGAGAGGTCACCCCGTTCAGTGACCTCCTGCTTCAATCACACAGCCTGTGGAAGTTCTACTTAATCCTGGTCCTTGTTTACTCAGCTCTCAGCTTAACCCATTCCTCACCATTGTCGTCTGCTGCTTTTCACTGTGTTACGAGTATTATCTTCACAACCTGCAAGTATTCCTTTCAGAATTGTATCTTAATTTTTGCATCATTCAAAGACAGCTCTACACAGTTCTTCAGTTCTGCCTTTAAGCATCAGTAACAAGTCTTCTCAGTTATTCATCTATGTCTACAATATCTACAATATCCAGTTAACACTTCTTACAGTTTGGCACCAATCATTGCTTTATATTGGACAATTCTTCATTACTCTTCAGGCATGTTTTACCTTATTCATATGAGCATTTCTTCAATGCATCTTTAATACTGAACCTGCTTATCTTTATGCCATTCATTGCATATGTCAGTTTCTATATGGTGACTAATGATTGTCATTTAACTTCTTATTGGAACTGTTGTCTATTAATACATTTATGAAACGGAACTATATTTGTCCTCCCTGTTTTCACCATACTCCAGCACCTACACCTTCGGTTGGTCCAAGGTTAACGGATCCACAAAATCAGTTGGTCTTGACACACTCCTTTGATATCTTGGCTGTGTGCTTAGGGTCGTTGTCCTGCTGAACGATGAACCGTAGCCCCAGTCTGAGGTCAAGAGCGCTCTGGAGCAGGTTTTCATCCAGGATGTCTCTGCACATTGCTGCAGTCATCTTTCCCTCTATCCTGACTAGTCTCCCAGTTCCTGCCACAGAAAAACATCCCACAGCATGATGCTGCCACCACCATGCTTCATTGTAGGGATGGTATTGTCCTGTTGATGAGCAGTGCCTAGTATCTGCCAAACATGACGCCTGGCATTCATGCCAAAGAGTTCAATCTTTGTTTTATCATATCAGAGAATTTTGTTTCTCATGGTCTGAGAGTCCTTAAGGTGCATTTCGGCAAACTCCAGGTGGGCTGCCATGTGCTTGTTACTAAGAAGTGGCTTCCGTCTGGACACTCTATCATACAGGCCTTATTGGTGGATTGCTACAGAGATGGTTGTCCTTCTGGAAGGTTCTCCTCTCTCCACAGAGGAATTCTGTAGCTCTGACAGAGTGACCATCGGGTTCTTGGTCACCTTCCTGACTATGGCCCTACTCCCCTGATCGCTTAGTTTAGATGGCCAGCCAGCTCTGGGAAGAGTCCTGGTGGTTCCGAACTTCTTCCATTTATGGATGATGGAGGCCACTGTGCTCATTGGGATCTTCAAAGCAGCAGATCATTTTCTGTACCGTTCCCCAGATTTGTGCCTCGAGACAATCCTGTCTCGGAGGTATACAGACAATTCTTTTGACATCATGCTTGGTTTGTGCTCAGACATGCACTGTCAAGTGTGGGACCTTATATAGACAGGTGTGTGCCTTTCCAAATCATGTCCAATCAACTGAATTTACCACAGGTGGACTCCAATTAAGCTGTAGGAACATCACAAGGATGATCAGTGGAAACAGGATGCACCTGAGCTCAATTTGGAGCTTCATGGCAAAGGCTGTAAATACTTATGTACATGTGATTTCTTAGTTTTTTATTTTAAGAAATTTGCAAAAATCTAAAAAAAAACTTTTTTCATGTTGTCATTATGTGGTATTGTGTATAGAATTATTAGGAAAAAAAAGAATTTATTCCATTTTGGAATAAGGCTGTAACATAACAAAATGTGGAAAAAGTGAAGCGCTGTGAATACTTTCAGGATGCACTGTATTACATTTACCCCTTTATGATCTCTTCCCAAGGCGTAATACTGTACATCTGCCCTATAAAAATGTAAACAACATACAGTGGCATCAAATATCACAAGAAGCATAGGATGTGAAACAACAGTATACAATAGTGGTCAACTCCCTTCATTTATAGTACATTAGGATTTTTTTTATTGTCCATAGAAGCAATAGTGTTCTAATGTCTCTATGGATAAATGTTCTAATGTTAAAATCCATACTGTAGTCGAATAGATATTTATATGATTATCCATTGAAGATGATGCATTAAAGATCCTCTTCTTTTCTCTACATAAACATGAATGTAATAACTTTACTTACGTGATTGACTGATTATAATTCTTGTTAAATCAACTGTCACAGAGTCACTTTTTAATTTACAGTAGTGATGTGCACCGGAAATTTTCGGGTTTTGTGTTTTGGGTTCGGTTCCGCGGCCGTGTTTTGGGTTCGAACGCGTTTTGGCAAAACCTCACCGAATTTTTTTTGTCGGATTCGGGTGTGTTTTGGATTTGGGTGTTTTTTTCAAAAAACCCTAAAAAACAGCTTAAATCATTGAATTTGGGGGTCATTTTGATCCCATAGTATTATTCACCTCAATTACCATAATTTCCACTCATTTCCAGTCTATTCTGAACACCTCACACCTCACAATATTATTTTTAGTCCTAAAATTTGCACCGAGGTCGCTGGATGGCTAAGCTAAGCGACACAAGTGGCCGACACAAACACCTGGCCCATCTAGGAGTGGCACTGCAGTGTCAGGCAGGATGGCCATTCCAAAAAATACTCCCCAAACAGCACATGACGCAAAGAAAAAAAGAGGCGCAATGAGGTAGCTGTGTGAGTAAGCTAAGCGACCCTAGTGGCCGACACAAACACCTGGCCCATCTAGGAGTGGCACTGCAGTGTCACGCAGGATGGCCCTTCCAAAAAATACTCCCCAAACAGCACATGACGCAAAGAAGAAAAAAAAGAGGCGCAATGAGGTAGCTGTGTGAGTAAGCTAAGCGACCCTAGTAGCCGACACAAACACCTGGCCCATATAGGAGTGGCACTGCAGTGTCACGCAGGATGGCCCTTCCAAAAAATACTCCCCAAACAGCACATGACGCAAAGAAGAAAAAAAAGAGGCGCAATGAGGTAGCTGTGTGAGTAAGCTAAGCGACCCTATTGGCCGACACAAACACCTGGCCCATCTAGGAGTGGCACTGCAGTGTCACGCAGGATGGCCCTTCCAAAAAATACTCCCCAAACAGCACATGACGCAAAGAAAAAAAGAGGCGCACTTGCAGGGGGCGTGCAAATGGTGGAAGGCGCAAGCTCTTCCCGTCCAGTGTTGGGAAGGTCAGGCATCGCAACCGACACAATTGGACTCTCCTTTGGGATTTGTGATTTCGAAGAACGCACAGTTCTTTGCTGTTCTTTTGCCGCAAGTCTTTTCTTTTTTCTAGCGAGAGGATGAGTGCTTCCATTCTCATGTGAAGCTGAACCACTAGCCATGAACATAGGCCAGGGCCTCAGCCGTTCCTTGCCACTCCGTGTCGTAAATGGCATATTGGCAAGTTTACGCTTCTCCTCAGACGCGTTTAATTTTGATTTTTGGGTAATTTTTTTACTGATCTTTTGTGTTTTGGATTTTACATGCTCTGTACTATGACATTGGGCATCGGCCTTGGCAGACGACGTTGATGGCATTTCATCGTCTCGGCCATGACTAGTGGCAGCAGCTTCAGCACGAGGTGGAAGTGGATCTTGATATTTCCCTATTTTTTTAACCTCCACATTTTTGTTCTCCATATTTTGCGCACAACTAAAAGCCACCACAGGTATACAATGTAGATGGATGGATAGTATAGTATTACTTATACTTATGGATGACGAGTGCACTGACGACACAGAGGTAGGTACAGCCGTGGCCTACCGTACTGCTGCTTATATATATATAATATACTGTATAACGGACCTGGTGGACACTGTCAGCAGACTGCTAAACTAGTATGAAGAAAGAAAAAAAAAACACCACAGGTATACAATGTAGATGGATGGATAGTATAGTATTACTTATACTTATGAACGACGAGTGCACTGACGACACAGAGGTAGGTACAGCCGTGGCCTACCGTACTGCTGCTTATATATATAATATACTGTATAACGGACCTGGTGGACACTGTCAGCAGACTGCTAAACTAGTATGAAGAAAGAAAAAAAAAACACCACAGGTATACAATGTAGATGGATGGATGGTATAGTATTACTTATACTTATGGACGACGAGTGCACTGACGACACAGAGGTAGGTACAGCCGTGGCCTACCGTACTGCTGCTTATATATATATAATATACTGTATAACGGACCTGGTGGACACTGTCAGCAGACTGCTAAACTAGTATGAAGAAAGAAAAAAAAAACACCACAGGTATACAATGTAGATGGATGGATAGTATAGTATTACTTATACTTATGGACGACGAGTGCACTGACGACACAGAAGTAGGTACAGCCGTGGCCTACCGTACTGCTGCTTATATATATATAATATACTGTATAACGGACCTGGTGGACACTGTCAGCAGACTGCTAAACTAGTATGAAGAAAGAAAAAAAAAACACCACAGGTATACAATGTAGATGGATGGATAGTATAGTATTACTTATACTTATGGACGACGAGTGCACTGACGACACAGAGGTAGGTACAGCCGTGGCCTACCGTACTGCTGCTTATATATATAATATACTGTATAACGGACCTGGTGGACACTGTCAGCAGACTGCTAAACTAGTATGAAGAAAGAAAAAAAAAACACCACAGGTATACAATGTAGATGGATGGATGGTATAGTATTACTTATACTTATGGACGACGAGTGCACTGACGACACAGAGGTAGGTACAGCCGTGGCCTACCATACTGCTGCTTATATATATATAATATACTGTATAACGGACCTGGTGGACACTGTCAGCAGACTGCTAAACTAGTATGAAGAAAGAAAAAAAAAACACCACAGGTATACAATGTAGATGGATGGATAGTATAGTATTACTTATACTTATGGACGACGAGTGCACTGACGACACAGAAGTAGGTACAGCCGTGGCCTACCGTACTGCTGCTTATATATATATAATATACTGTATAACGGACCTGGTGGACACTGTCAGCAGACTGCTAAACTAGTATGAAGAAAGAAAAAAAAAACACCACAGGTATACAATGTAGATGGATGGATAGTATAGTATTACTTATACTTATGGACGACGAGTGCACTGACGACACAGAGGTAGGTACAGCCGTGGCCTGCCGTACTGCTGCTTATATATATATAATATACTGTATAACGGACCTGGTGGACACTGTCAGCAGACTGCTAAACTAGTATGAAGAAAGAAAAAAAAACACCACAGGTATACAATGTAGATGGATGGATAGTATAGTATTACTTATGGACGACGAGTGCACTGACGACACAGAGGTAGGTACAGCCGTGGCCTACCGTACTGCTGCTTATATATATATAATATACTGTATAACGGACCTGGTGGACACTGTCAGCAGACTGCTAAACTAGTATGAAGAAAGAAAAAAAAAACACCACAGGTATACAATGTAGATGGATGGATAGTATAGTATTACTTATACTTATGGACGACGAGTGCACTGACGACACAGAGGTAGGTACAGCCGTGGCCTACCGTACTGCTGCTTATATATATATAATATACTGTATAACGGACCTGGTGGACACTGTCAGCAGACTGCTAAACAAACTAGCATGAAGAAAAAAACAAAAACACCACAGTGTTTTTCAGGCAGACAAACGTATATTGGACTGGTGGTCACTGTCAGCAAAACTGTGCACTGTACTCCTGCTATAACTGCTCCCCAGTCCCCACAATTAGGCAGTGTGAGCAGAGCAGTGCACTCAGCACAGATATATCATGCAGCAGTGCAGCACACTGAGTGAGCACAGCCACAGATATGGTGGATCGTTTTTTTCAGGCAGAGAAACAAAGGATTAAAATCACTGGTGGTATAATCAAAACCCTGCACTGTACTCCCTAACAGCTGCTCCCCGTCCCCAATCCTCCCCACAATTATAACAATGTCACTCTTAGACCTAGTCTTTTCTATTACGGAGAGGACGTCAGCCACGTCCTCTCCCTATCAATCTCAATGCACGTGTGAAAATGGCGGCGACACGTGGCTCCTTATATAGAATCCGAGTCTCGCGAGAATCCGACAGCGGGATGATGACGTTCGGGCGCGCTCGGGTTAACCGAGCAAGGCGGGAGGATCCGAGTCGCTCGGACCCGTGTAAAAAAAAGGTGAAGTTCGGGCGGGTCGGATTCCGAGGATCCGAACCCGCTCATCACTAATTTACAGTAGATTACATTATGCCAGGTAAGTATATGTGAAAGTTCTAGTTTATCAGTGTGAACCTAATGACTGGATTGAGCTTTAGTTTTACGTAATACATTTGAATTGTGACTTGTAGTATAGGAATTTATCATTTGCAGCATATGAGACCTTGATACTTTTTATATTTGCTGTATAAAAATACTGAAAATAACACATTTATTAAGAACATAATTAAGTTTTGGTAGAAAATAAATACACTGAAAACGATATATCGAATATAACAATGAACTGCCGATGGACAGAAACATTTTAGTATACTGCATTATTACTTAGTTTAAGTCTGTGCTTCCCTATTTTTAAACTGAAATAAAACACTTAGTGGAACTCCTATTTTAGAAACATCATCTAAGAAGTCACAAGGCGGATTCAGACTTCTAGTGCATACTGAGCATTTCATTAATATAGAAATCACCTGCTTGTATATTGTTTATAGAAACATTCTAGCAGAGACTGCAGATTCCAAATGCATTCCTGAAACAAAATAAGGAATGCAGTGATCACACCTGCCATATTGTAACGTTTTACTGTCACTGGGGTGCAAATAAACAGCTTCTGAGGCCAGTGTGGGATAATATATAGTGATATGAATATGAAATCTTCATCACAGCCAAATGGGAATGGAAATTCTTCATCAATACCATTATAACTTTCACTTAACTTTCAGTTCAACTGAATAGCTAACAAAATACAATATGCAACATACTAATAGAAAACTATTTTAAAAACATTAACTGAAAACAAATCTATTGTTCTGGCATGCTAACAGAGTAATGCTGGCAGTGGCCGGGGCCCGGGCACCAGGCTACAGTATGCATTACAATCTGTCCATATGTAGGTAGAAGAACTGGTTCACATGGGGGATTATTCGAGCAATCCACTGATGTCCACAGACATACTGAGAAGATTGGCTAAAATAGCTGCAAATTATTTCAATGATTTCTAACAAATTGTTTATGAAATCATATCTTTTTTAAAGTCACACATTGGACAATATTGGGACAATTTGTCAATTTCCCTAGCAGAACGTAGCTAGGTACGCCAAACCGCCAATTTCTGACTGTCCGTCCCAAGAATCTTAGAGTGTGCATGCAGCACGGCACCCATTGCTAAAGATCGTTTGGATTGGCTCCTCTGATCTGGCTTGCATGCACAACATACTGCCATATGATAAGCCTATTTCTGTAGCAGTATGTCCCATATGATAAGCCTATTTCTGTAGCAGTATGTCAGGTGTTATCCTATGCTTGTTCCAATTAAAATGATAATTGACTAGTGTGTACACTAGTTTTTAAAGTGACAGAAAAATGAAACAGTCTGAAAAATGTTGGTACAGTACATCACTTAGGTGTGTAGCTAATTTAAGATTAGAAATGTTACAAAAATACATTTGTTAAAAAATAAATTCCACTCAATATATTGAAGCAATTCCAAAAATTATCTTAGTGCTCATTGCCTTTAGGTTCACTGCAGTTTTGGAACATATATGGGATTCCCATGAAAATACAGACCTCAATGAAATTCATCAATTCCAAAACAGCAAAATATTTAGTGTGAACACTAAAAGCACTGACTGTAGTATTTCATTTCAGATAGTTATTAAATCATCATAAAAGACAAGTAAATGATAAAATTATGTATACACCAGTGGTAAATGACAGATACAGCATTACAGACAGATCCATCATCAGTTATTGACCTTACCCTTTTGGGCTTCACAGTCCAATGATTAATTGCCCTGAACACTGAATTGTGTAAACTCATTTGATGCTCATAATACCATCTTTTAAAGGTTAATAAGACATACTTTTGAATATTACCAGTCAGTCTGGCAATTTTTTCCATACTGTACTTGTTGGGGCTATGCTGCTTTGAGCAAGAGGCTCAGTTTGCATCGCCCCCTCTCGTAGCATATAGTAGACCTCTGACCCCTGCCAACATATATTTTGGTTGTGTGCACATAACATTTTGTGGAACACAAGTAACACTAATTTTACACATTCAAAATAGGCAGGGGCAGATTTAGGGGTGAAGGAGCCCATAGGCACAACATTAATGACCACCCTTGCCTAATTTTATTATTTTCATTTAAGCTCTCATATGATGATAGACAATTTTATAGATTAATAAAAAAAAACACCACTATGACATTTTTGTAGTTTTACGTATTGTATGTATACATATTTACTAAGTAGGACAGCTTACAGGGGCAGTATGTGCATGTCCTACCCATTTACACTCCAGTCAAGATGGCATATGGTACAGTACAGTGGAAACATTTTGCAGTTACTGGTTCTTTTTTGGGCTGACCACACCAACACAAGCATCCAAGTGCCCCCCAATAAGCCTAATAGGAAATTCACCACTGAAATTAGGCTAGAAAACTTTCACAAAAGCAATTTTGTTCACTGATTAAAATGCACCAAAAATGTATTTGTGAATGGATGCTTAACTAGAAATCCAGTAGCTCTTTGACATGGCCAAAAAAATATCAGCCAAGTGGCTAATGTAAAGCTATTAATAGGCACACCATTGCTGATAAGAATAGAAAAGTGTGCCCCTCCCTCCTGTCTCACAACTACCCCACATCGCTCAGTGCTCCCATGGGTCATTCCCAGGGTCGTCCTGTCGGGCATGCTGCATTCCCAATTGGACGACCCAGGGAATGACAGCATGCGCGCAGTGGGCAACAATACATTTTGCTGTTGTCCACTGCATTGTGCAGTGTGTATAGATGGCGCAATGTATTGTGCCATTGCATCGTTTAGTGTGTACCCGCATTACGTATTATATACATTAGCTGGCGGTGGGGATGAATTTCTATGACACTATTCTCATGTGATCATTTGGAGCTAATGTACTAAAAGCTGGAAGCCTGATGATGTCACAGAATATTCCAAGCACAACACCGAGCATGCTCCTGACAGTACTGTACCAGGACTATTTACAGGGTTTTTAAAACTTATGAATATTTATGCTGACCAAGACAATGATGCTTCATGCAGACATACAAATTAGTGTATATAGAAGAAACTTGACTTTCAACAAGATAACGTGATCATGAGCAATGGCTTATTAGGAGATGTGACAAGTGCTTCATATCTTAGGGGGACATGTACTAAGCAGTGATACAAGTGGAGAAGTGAGCCAGTGGAGAAGTGGCCCATGGCAGCCAATCAGCTGCTCTGTATACATTTATAGTATGCAAATTCTAAATTTTAAGTCAATGCTGATTGGTTGCCATGGGCAACTTCTCCACTGGCTCACTTCTCCACTTTTATCACCACTTAGTACATGTCCCCCTTAATCACATAGAAAGACCCATGCCAGTTATTCACATTATTTGGATACATAACACATTTTACAAAAAAAGAAATGATGATCAAATTGTGATGTCTACCATCCAATCCAATACACACTATCATTGATGCTCACCACTTGTGCCAATGTAACATTCTACTGACTTTAATAAAGTGTTTAATACTTGTTCAGTCTTACTCCATGCACCACATATGCCCAGGGGACTAATATTAAGATAAAATAAGATATTGTAAAACAAGCTTGGGATGTACATGAAATTGTAGCCTCAAGCTATAGGCAATCAGCAAGATAAATCTATATCGCAGAAAGTTTTACTACCTTTGATCTACACTTTTCTGAATCTATGAAAATGTCACCAGTCATTACTTTTTGATGCAAGAAAATAGTGTATCATGATATATCAGGAAGTCACTGTTTCGCCACTCTCGCTGGTAACTATATAACTATATAAACATGATACTAATTTATGTTATGTCAATGTTTACATACATTTATAGCATCATTGTACGTTGAACTCTTATTATTTTACCATTGTTAACCACTTCAATGTCACATTCTTATGCAGACATAAAGACAACATTCATTTCCTGGTGTATCTTGCTCTACAGTATGAGAATCCTGTTAGTTCATCTTTAGCATTCAGTAAACAAAGATACTATAACTACAAGAAGCAAGTCTTTCATTTGTACATTCAATTGAATCAATAGCCTACATGTAAATGTGCTGCATTGCCTGAAGATTGGAAACTTTCAAAAGCAACAGAAAATTTAAATTCAACTTATTTACAATTAAATATCTTATTCAGGTATTGGCAAGATATTAAGATTTGGTTAACATGTCATGTCAAATGATAGGATTATATTACCAGTATTCCATTTTAATTCTGCTATGTGGACATTGCAACACTAATTTAATAGTTAATTGCTGACTTGTAACGTATGCCAGATTCCAATATAATTGTAGAAACCTTGATCCCACTTAATGTGTCCTTGACACCAATGAAGATCAGCTCATGACACCAACTATTTAGTGACTAGCACACTATCCTGTTACAGTATTGATAAGGGATTCCCAAACTGCTAGCTCAATATTCAAGCATGGCAACAAAATATAGTGGATACTGTCAATGAAATCGCATTACTAGCAACCTTGTCTCAACATATAATAATAATAATAATAATAATAATAATAATAATAATAATAATCAATCATCATCATCATCATCATCATCATCATCATCATCATCATCACAATAGCTTGTAAGGGCTATAGCCTGTGATGTCACACAACCTTCGAGAAGAGCATTGCTGACACTGTCCCGCTTAGGAACCTTTGTCCCTGTTTTAAACCTTGACATGTGAAATATCATGTTAGTCCAGCACAGGCACTTACATTCCCAGGTCGCTGTAGATGTTGAAGAATTCCATTTGGTTGCAGGCTTGTATCCATCCCACCACCCAGGTCTCATGCCTGGGTAAGGGTGGCATGACCACACGGGCCGAAGCTTTGAAGTAGGGGGTCTTGTATCTTAAGACAATGGGTGAGTTCTCCTCTATGGAGGTAGGACACTGGTCTATGGTTGCACACACATCATACACGGTGATGTTCTCCCTCCTGACGCGGGACTTGCAGGTGATGCTCTGAAGACAGCCCATGATCGGTGCTTCGGCCGGGGGCAGGAGGGCAGATGCATCAATTACACCGAACAGGGCAATCTCAATGGTAAAATATGTTTTATACGTATGTGACAGTGATACAGCAATTCTACACCTATATATACACATACATGCTGCAGATCTCCTAAATCCAGCAGCGAGCAGTCTGGTGAGTGCACTGCCTTTTAGCCAGATGGTAATATTATACAGTACACTGATGGATGGATACCCCCCTCCCCGTTCCTCCTCCTCCTCTTCATCATCTTCTCCCTACCATGCTGTCTTCCAGTGCCACCTGCCTCTGCTTCCTTCTTGCCGACCCCCTCCAAGCCTCTGCCCTCCGCCCCAGGCCAGTGCTAGCCTCTCCCCCAGTGCCCTGCTAGGGTAGCCAGGACTTGTCATGTCCCAGGTGGCCAGGGGCTGATGTGATCGTTGTGGCTGGGTTCTCTCTTGCTGCTGCTGTCAGTGGCTTTGTGCTGTTTGGGAGGGGAGGGGGTTCTCAGGCTGATACTCCCACCCAGTCAGTGCATCAGAAGGAGTCAGGGAGATCCTTGCCATATGCGGGCTGTGGATCCAAAAGCACTGCATGATCCTCAGCTATAAGTACCAACATGCACCTCTCTGTGTCTGGTGAGGGAGGGGAGGCAGGCAGCTAGCGTGGGGAGTATGTGTGAGTATCTCCATCATCTGCTTACGCCCTCCTTTGTCATTTATCTTTGCCTCTTTAATTCTGCATGTGCACCTTCCCCAAACCCACTGCTGCATAGCGGCTAATACTACATTAGAGTGGTTGCGCTGTAAAGACTGTCATGATGGGTTTGTCCCTTCTCGGCCACACTAAGATTAGAAGGTTTAAATCCCCTGATACACTCACAAGCAGGTTGAAGGAGTCCAGCATTAGTGTATATAGATAATGGCTGTCTGCTGTTAAGTAAACACAGTGACACAAAAATGGCTAGATGTCAAACTACAGAAATATAAAATCTTGATAAATTTCATATGAAAGGTAAAGGACTTTAAATTAATAGGTGAATGCTTCAAATATAAAAAAAAAATAATGTACTGTAATAATGTGACTCATAAGGGAGGCTTTGCTGCACTGAGTTCCAGGCACTGAATATGGTGACATTGTATTTGTGTTATTTGCTGTATCATTTCGCTGCATTCCTGCACCATACTTTGTGATCAGAGACAGAGTGAATATAATTATATGACTGCCTGTCTACAACTGAGTATTATAACCATTTAGTAAAGAAACTTAAAATGTGCTCTATACTAATAACATAGCTTTCAGGGAGCATGAAATTAGTCATTTGAGTTTTTATTATACTGGCAATAACGTTTACCTGTGTTCTTATCATATACAGTAAGAACATGATTTCTGTTCCAGGATGGGGTAGTAGTATCTGCTTTGCAGATTATTTGTTACATTCATAGAGATGCCTATTGCTTCATGAAAAGATGCAGATTAGGCCAGTGGACATTAGCAAAGCTGCATGCCATGGTGCAATCCTCCCAGCGTCTTCTGACAGGTTAAAAATAGGCATGGAATGTTCTCCAATACATCTGATACCTTGACCTGGTTGTGCTCTGGAGTAATTTATAATAAACATGCTAGGCCATACATTTACAGGACTCTTAACTGGAAGTCCTGATATATGTGTATAGAAATACTGGAATCAAAACTGACAAAATACATTAAAAGACAATGTCATCTACAAATCATTAAGTGCTTACCCTCAGCAAAACTGCTTTATGGTCACATAACTAATATTGTGTACGTGCGCCAGGTTTTACAGGGAAGTACATGGACTTGTGGACCAAGATGGCGGTGTCTGTGTTTAGTGTAGAGCACAGGTTCTCAAACTCGGTCCTCAGGACCCCACACAGTGCATGTTTTGCAGGTAACCCGGCAGGTGCACAGGTGTATTAATTACTCACTGACACATTTTAAAAGGTCCGCAGGTGGAGCTAATTATTTCACTTGTGATTCTGTGAGGAGACCTGCAAAACATGCACTGTGTGGGGTCCTGAGGACCGAGTTTGAGAACCAGTGGTGTAGAGCATGTGTGGAGTTTGCTTTGCACTAACTAAATGTTAAAACAATCAAATAACATTTAGCAAAATTAGATTATTTAAATGAGTTAAAATGCTGTCAGTGGGGGTAATTCCAAGTTGATCGCAGCAGGATTTTTGTTAGCATTTGGGCAAAACCATGTGCACTGCAGGGGAAGCAGATATAACATGTGCAGAGAGAGTTAGATTTGGGTGGGGTGTGTTCAATCTGCAATCTAATTTGCAGTGTAAAAATAAAGCAGCCAGTATTTACCCTGCACAGAAATAAAATAACCCACCCAAATCTAACTCTTTCTGCACATGTTATATCTGCCTCCCCTGCAGTGCACATGGTTTTGCCCAATTGCTATCAAAAATCCTGCTGCGATCAACTTTGAATTACCCCCAGTGTTTTTATCATTACAAATACATTTCATTTATCTGGCACCCCAAATTGCTGCAGATGTGATTGTTTTTATGACCAGTAATTTAATTTAATGCAGGTTCCATTTTTATACTTTTGCACTTTTACAGAAAGTAAGTTTCGTGGAGGAATGTACGCCATACTTGCCTACCTAACCCTCTCCATGAGGGAGAAAATGCTCTGTTCCTGGACTTTCCTGGTAATGTATGATTGCCATCACCTGTGGTGAGATAGTTAATTGATAAGAAAGGTGTTTCACCACAGGTGATGGCAATCATACATTACCAGGAAAGTCCAGGACCAGAGCATTTTCTCCCTCATGGAGAGGGTCAGGTAGGCAAGTATGATGTACGCTACTGTATGTAGCCAAAAGTGATTGGCCACTGACAGCAAATAGATCATCAGGATTTAATTGACATCAGTACTTTGTAGGTCCAGTATGTGCAGTGATTACTGCAGACACCCTTCTTGGCAAACTGTCCACAAGATCCTGGACAAAAGCAGGCAGTATGTTTTGCCATTCCGTCTTAAGTGCAGTGACAAATTGCGACACCAAAGACGGTCGAGCCGGTCTAGAACTCACCCGTCACTCCAGTTCGTCCCAGAGGTTAAGATCTGGACTCTGAGCTGGCCAGTTCATCCGGGTTACTGAACGTTCTGTATAACAGTCCAGCGTCGCCCTGGAAACATGACATAGCGCAACCTACGATGATCCCCTTTTCAAACTGTTAGCTCCTTCCAGCAAGCCATTTTGTTAGCAGATGATCTAATCCAGGGGTGGCCAACCAGTCAGAGGCAAAGAACCAGAAACGATTTGTAGTCAGGCAAGAGATACTATGATGAGCGCGCCAAAGGATGCACACAAAAATGGGGGCGTGGCCTACTTGTCACAAAGCCATACCCCATTTTTGTGCACACTCCTTTCGGTATGACATTTCTAGGAGTATGACCTTATGTCATAACCCCATTTTCAGTCATGTTTTACAGTGCCACATACATATAAAAACGCCAAAAAAAGGGTGCCTCCACAGTGCCAGATACATATATACCCCCAAAGTGCCAGATACACATATATCCCCACAGTGCCAGATACACATACGTCCCCAAAGTGCCAAATACATATACAGTATGTCCCACAGTGCCAAATACATATATGCCCCCCGGTGCAAGATACACATGTCCCCAGCAGCAGATACACGTCCCCACAGTGCCAGGCACACATATACCACACAGTGCCCGGTACATATGCCCCACAGTGACAGATATGACCCTAGTGCCAGATACACATGTCCCCACAGTACCAGATACAGATATGTCCCCAGTGCAAGATACACATGTCACAGTGTCAGATATGCCCACAGTGCCAGATATGCCTCCAGTGCAAGATACACGTCCCCACAGTACCAGATACACATATGCCCCCAGTTCCAGATATGCCCACAGTGCCAAATAAGCCCCCAGTGCCAGATACACATGTCCCCACAGTGTCAGATATACATGTCCCCACAGTGCCAGATACACATATGCCCCCAGTGCCAGATATGCCCCCAGTGCCAGATACACATCTCCCCACAGTGCCAGATACAGATATGCCCCCTGTGCCAGATACACATGTTCCCACAGTGCCAGATACAGATATGCCCCCAGTGCCAGATACACATGTCCATACAGTGCCAGATACAGATATGCCCCAGTGCCAGATGTACATGTCCCCACAGTGCCAGATATGCCCCAGTGTCAGATATGCCCCCAGTGCCACATACACATGTCCCCACAGTGCCAGATATACATTTGCCCAAGTGCCAAATATGCCCACAGTGCCAGGTATGCCCGAGTGACAGATATGCCTACAGTGCCAGATATCCCACAGTGCTAGATACGATACACATATGCCCCCTAGTGCTAGATATGCCTCCAGTGCCAGATATGCCCCCAGTGCCAGATATGCCCCCAGTGCCAGATACACATGCCACCACAGTGCCAGATACACATATGCCGAGTGGCAGATATGCCCCTTGTGCCAGATACACATGTCCCTACAGTGCCAGATGCACATATACCCCAGTGGCAGATATGCCCCCAGTGCCAAATACACATGTCCCCACAGTTCCAGATATACATATGCTCCCAGTGCCAGATATGCCCCCAGTGCCAGATATGCCCCCAATGCCAGATACACATATGCCCCAAGTGCCAGATATGCTCCTAGTACCAGATACACATGCCCACAGTGCCAGATATGCCCACAGTGCCAGATACACATGCCCCCAGTGTCAGATATGCCCCCAGTGCCCGATGCACATGCTCCCACAGTGCCAGATACACATGCTCCCACAGTGCCAGATACACATGTCCCCACAGTGCCAGATACAATTAAGCCCCCAGGGCCAGATACTCATGAGCAAAATGCCCCAGATACACATGTCCCCACAGTGCTAGATACAGATTTGCCCACAGTGCCAGATCTGCCCCCTTATGTTCCAGGTACACATATTTCCTACAGATTTGCCCACAGTGCCAGATACACATGTCCCCACAGTGCCAGATACACATATGCTCCCAGTGCCAGATATGCCCCCAGTGCCAGATATGCCCCCAATGCCAGATACACATATGCCCCAAGTGCCAGATATGCTCCTAGTGCCAGATACACATGCCCACAGTGCCAGATACACATGCCCCCAGTGTCAGATATGCCCCCAGTGCCAGATGCACATGCTCCCACAGTGCCAGATACACATGCTCCCACAGTGCCAGATACACATGTCCCCACAGTGCCAGATACAATTAAGCCCCCAGGGCCAGATACTCATGCCCAAAATGCCCCAGATACACATGTCCCCACAGTGCTAGATACAGATATGCCCGCAGTGCCAGATACACATGTCCCCACAGTGCCAGATCTGCCCCCATATGTGCCAGGTACACATATTCCCTACAGATTTGCCCACAGTGCCAGATACACATGTCCCCCCAGTGCCCCCCCCCCCCCCCCCCCCCTCATTGCTGCTCTCTGCACTGCTGCTGCTGTGTGAGGGGAGAATAGTGTAGCGTGCCCCTCTCCTGCCCCTCAGTCTCCGGCGGCGGTGTCTCCCTTCAATTAGGCGCTGGTCCATGAGCCAATCAAAGCTAGCGGTCCGGCAGCCAATCAGGAGGCTTGGCTGCGGGTCCGCGAGCTCTGCAATTGAAGATAGACACCGCTGCCGGAGAGAACTTGTGTGTGTGCCGGGCTGTGTCATGGCAGCGGTGGCCGGGAGCCGACCGAGCCGCATGCGGAGGATGAAAGAGCCGTGGGTTGGCCGGGATCCGGTCTCTAGGTCGACAGCAACTAGGTCGACACTATCTAGGTCGACCACTATTGGCCGACAGTAACTAGGTCGACAGGGTCTCTAGGTCGACATGTTCTAGGTTGACAGGTCAAAAAGTCGACATGAGTTTTTCACAATTATTTTCTTTTTTTGAACCTTTTCATACTTAACGATCCACGTGGACTACTGGAATTGGATGCGAGGGGACACGGTGCACTAATTGGGGTTCCCGGTCATTCTATGAAGAAAACGACACCAAAAAAACATAAAAAACTCATGTCAACCTTTTGACCTGTCGACTTAGACCATGTCGACCTAAAGACCCTGTCGACATAGAGACCCTGTCGACCAATACACTGTCGACCAATACACTGTCGACCTAGTCACTATCTACCTTCCATACCACACCCGGGTTGGCCACCACTGATCTAATCAGTGCCACTCTACTTGTTTTATACCTTCACAAACACGAATCTGCGAGATAACACCATTTTGCTTCCGTGTGTGTGTGTGTGTGTGTGTGTGTGTGTGTGGGTGGGGGGTGGGGAGGGGGGGGGTCCAATCGCTTTTATCTGCATAGTGTAGTAAAACCCTTAAAAAAACACTAAAAATACATATGTAATGAAGAAAGTAAGGCTGTAACCTAACGTATTAGTTTAAGACATAAATGAAACTGAACTGCACAGAGAATTGTACATGTTAAAAGAAAATGTTGGCTGGACTTTTGTAGGCACATTTAATATTTTCTACCATGCATGTTTTTAGTTAGTTCTGCAAACCACTGGTGTATTTATAATAGGTGCAGTGTGCGCTGTGCACACAGGCCCCTGACTCCAGGGGGGGCACACCGTACACACTGAACCCATTTCTTGAATACTTACCCTTCCAGAGTCCCACGCTGACAGCAGCAGTGCTGTTTCTATCACCGTGAAAATGGCATGGTGGCTATTTTCATGGCATTTTGCGCATACGCAGTAGAGAAATCGATGGGAAAATAGACGCTGCCCCATTTTCCCAGAGATCTATGCATGCGTATTAGAGTCTGAGCCCTCCAGGCAGGGCTCAAACTCTACAGCCCTGTCGGCAGAGAGGAGGGGGCCCAGATGGAGGAGGCTGCATACGGGCCTCGTCCTCTCTTAAAGCGCCCCTGCTGCTGCCATGTTAAAAGTGGAACTTAATGATCTTTACCAATATCTTGTTGGTGATAGTGAACTGTATAGTTATTTACATAAAGACCTACTTCACTCAACAGCTAAACCACTCTTGTTTGTTGCAGTGCTGTACCTCACAGCGTTTTTATTAGTGATGTGCACCGGACATTTTTCGGGTTTTGTGTTTTGGTTTTGGATTTGGTTCCGCGGCCGTGTTTTGGATTCGGACGCGTTTTGGCAAAACCTCCCTGAACATTTTTTTTCGGATTCGGGTGTGTTTTGGATTCGGGTGTTTTTTCAAAAAACCGCTCAAAAACAGCTTAAATCATAGAATTTGGGGGTCATTTTGATCCCATAGTATTATTAACCTCAATAACCATAATTTGCACTCATTTCCAGTCTATTCTGAACACCTCACACCTCACAATATTATTTTTAGTCCTAAAATTTGCACCGAGGTCGCTGGATGACTAAGCTAAGCGACCCAAGTGGCCGGCACAAACACCTGGCCCATCTAGGAGTGACACTTGCAGTGTCAGACAGGATGACACTTAAAAAAAAATTGGCCCCAAACATCACATGATGCAAAGAAAAATGAAATAAAAAAGAGGTGCAAGATGGAATTGTCCTTGGGCCCTCCCACCCACCCTTATGTTGTATAAACAGGACATGCACACTTTAACAAACCCATCATTTCAGCGACAGGGTCTGCCACACGACTGTGACTGAAATGACTGGTTGGTTTGGGCCCCCACCAAAAAAGAAGCATTCCATCTCTCCTTGCACAAACTGGCTCTACAGAGGCAAGATGTCCACCTTCTCCTCATCATCCGATTCCTCACCTCTTTCACTGTGTACATCCCCCTCCTCACAGATTATTAATTCGTCCCCACTGGAATCCACCATCTCAGGTCCCTGTGTACTTTCTGGAGGCAATTGCTGGTGAATGTCTCCACGAAGGAATTGATTATAATTCATTTTGATGAACATCATCTTCTCCACATTTTCTGGAAGTAACCTCATACGCCGATTGCCTACTTGGATGCGGTCACTCATATAATCCTCCACCATTCTTTCAATGGTGACAGAATCATATGCAGTGACAGTAGACGACATGTCAGTAACTGTTGGCAGGTCCTTTAGTCCGGACCAGATGTCAGCACTCGCTCCAGACTGCCCTGCATCACCGCCAGCGGGTGGGCTCGGAATTCTTAGCCTTTTCCTCGCAGCCCCAGTTGCGGGAGAATGTGAAGGAGGAGCTGTTGACGGGTCACGTTCCGCTTGACTTGACAAGTGTCTCACCAGCAGGTCTTTGTACCTCTGCACACTTGTGTCTGCCGGAAAGAGAGATACAACGTAGGCTTTAAACCTAGGATCGAGCACGGTGGCCAAAATGTAGTGCTCTGATTTCAACAGATTGACCACCCGTGAATCCTGGTTAAGCGAATTTGTTATGAACCACAGGTAGTGGTTCATTCCTATTTTATGTTTATAGTTCTCTTGCAGGCCAGGATTTCCCTTTGCTCTGGTTTAGAAGATTCTTGTTTGCTGCCGGTGGTGAGTCTGTGTAATTGCAGCCTGTTTCCATGTGTTTGGCCTCACCTGTCTGCTAATTGCATCTTGTCAGTTTGGAGTCGTGCAACAGGGCAGCTGCACGACATAATTAATTAGGGCTCTCTGTTATATTCTGGCTCAGTGCAATACACAGACGCCGGTGATAGTTCCTGAGTTCTGAGCTAGTTCCTGCCAGTTCCTGAGTTCCTGTCTAGCAGTGTCTGTCTAGCTGCTTCCAGTGTCTGTTCCAGTGTCTGTTCCAGTGTCGGTTCCAGTGTCGGTTCCAGTGTCTGATCCAGTGTCGGTTCCAGTGTCTGATCCCGTGTCCTGCCGTGAAGCGTTCCTGTCCAGAAGTCCTGTGGCTTTGTCTGTGCCTGGTCGAGTATCTGGCTTCTTGGTGTCCACCGGTCTGTCGTTTGGGATTCTGCCTGTCCTCCGGTTCTGAGAGCCTGTGTCGGCTACATTGGGGGTTCCTGTCCGTTTGCCAGTATTTGTACCGGTTCCGTGAGTAGCGGCTTTGCCGCGTCCGTCGGCCTAGGCCGCTGTATTCTTTAGTTATATTTGTTACTGGTGTTTTGCAGAGGGTTCTGCATATGCTGTCACCGCCGGTACACAACAGTATTGTGTCGGCGTGTGGACAGCATTTCCTTTGTTGTTCTTTTCCTTTGGCGGCGTGCCGCACATATATTTAGTTTTAGGGTTGTTAGTAGCCCCTAGCATTCTGTTTGCTTTAGTTAGAGGTCCCCTTGTTATTATCCTGTCTCGGTTCACGCCTTGTCTCACTCTAAGACCTGGGGGCATCGGAGTTGGGCAGACCTAATCCGCCCTTCAAACGCGGCTGCCGTGGGCCCAAGAAACCATAGTCATGCAGGCGTGAACTGACCACACGGGTAAAACAATGGAGGTAAGCTGCTAGGGGCTATTTCCATACCACACCTTATTTCAGCGTCACGTTCTGGTGCTCTGGACTCACTACGCAACATCTCTCTTGTTCTGAGCACCAGGAACATAACAGAATTAAGGGCTCCATCCACAAGTCCCACATGCCTAGCGGAATCGCTCTGTTTTAGCTCCTCCTTCAATCTCTCCAGCTTCTTCTGCAAAAGCCTGATGAGGGGAATGACCTGACTCAGGCTGGCAGTGTCTGAACTGACGTGTGGCAAGTTCAAAGGGTTGCAGAACCTTGCACAACGTTGAAATCATTCTCCACTGCGCTTGAGTCGGGTGCATTCCCCCTCCTTTGCCTATATCGTAGGCAGATGTATAGGCTTGAATGGCCTTTTGCTGCTCCTCCATCCTCTGAAGCATATAGAGGGTTGAATTCCACCTCGTTACCACCTCTTGCTTCAGATGATGGCGGGGCAGATTCAGGAGTGTTTGCTGGTGCTCCAGTCTTCGGCACGTGGTGACTGAATGCCGAAAGTGGCCTGCAATTCTTCGGGCCACCGACAGCATCTCTTGCACGCCCCTGTCGTTTTTTTAAAAATTCTGCACCACCAAATTCAATGTATGTGCAAAACATGGGACGTGCTGGAATTTGCCCACATGTTATGCACGCACAATATTGGTGGCGTTGTCCGATGTCACAAATCCCCATGAGAGTCCAATTGGGGTAAGCCATTCTGCGATGATGTTCCTCAGTTTCCGTAAGAGGTTGTCAGCTGTGTGCTTCTTATGGAAAGCAGTGATACAAAGCGTAGCCTGCCTAGGAACGAGTTGGCGTTTGCGAGATGCTGCTACTGGTGCCGCTGCTGCTGTTCTTGCTGCGGGAGGCAATACATCTACCCAGTGGGCTGTCACAGTCATATAGTCCTGAGTCTGCCCTGCTCCACTTGTCCACATGTCCGTGGTTAAGTGGACATTGGGTACAACTGCATTTTTTAGGACACTGGTGACTCTTTTTCTGAGGTCTGTGTACATTCTCGGTTTCGCCTGCCTAGAGAAATGGAACCTAGATGGTATTTGGTACCAGGGACACAGTACCTCAATCAATTCTCTAATTCCCTGTGAATTAACGGTGGATACCGGACACACGTTTAACACCACCGCAGCTGCCAAGACCTGAGTTATCTGCTTTGCAGCAGGATGACTGCTGTGATATTTCATCTTCCTCGCAAAGGACAGTTGGACAGTCAATTGCTTACTGGAAGTAGTACAAGTGGTCTTCCGACTTCCCCTCTGGGATGACGATTGACTCCCAGCAGCAACAACAGCAGCGCCAGAAGCAGTAGGCGTTACCCTCAAGGATGCATCGGAGGAATCTCAGGCAGGAGAGGACTCGTCAGACTTGCCAGTGACATGGCCTGCATGACTATTGGCGTTCCTGTCTAAGGAGGAAATTGACACTGAGGGAGTTGGTGGTGTGGTTTGCAGGAGCTTGGTTACAAGAGGCAGGGATTTAGTTGTCAGTGGACTGCTTCCACTGTCACCCAAAGTTTTTGAACTTTTCAATGACTTCTGATGAATGCGCTCCAGGTGACGTATAAGGGAGGATGTTCCTAGGTGGTTAACGTCCTTACCCCTACTTTTTACAGCTTGACAAAGGCAACACACGGCTTGACACCTGTTGTCCGCATTTCTGTTAAAATAATTCCACACCGAAGATGTGATTTTTTTGTAATTTGACCAGGCATGTCAATGGCCATATTCATCCCACGGACAACAGGTGTCTCCTCGGGTGACAAACCACCTCACCATTAGAATCCTCCTTGTCAATTTCCTCCTCAGCGCCAGCAACACCCATATCCTCATCCTGGTGTACTTCAACAGTGACATCTTCAATTTGACTATCAGGAACTGGACTGCGGGTGCTCTTGGTGGTCAGCAAAATTCTGCACTGTTCTCCTACTATATACTGCGCACAACTACAATGCAGCACAGATATGGATGGATAGTATACTTGACGACACAGAGGTAGAGCAATGGACTACTGTACCGTACTGCTATATGTATATACTGGTGGTCAGCTAAATGCTGCACTGTCCTCCTTCTATATACTGCGCACAACTACAATGCAGCACAGATATGGATGGATAGTATACTTGACGACACAGAGGTAGAGCAATGGACTACTGTACCGTACTGCTATATATATATATATATATATATATGTAGAAGTTTGTTTATAGGTCGGTGCGCTTATCCAACGTTCAGAAGATCCCTTTCCTAAGGAGGGATTCACCGAATTGTTTATAAGCTGCGACTCGATTAGTCGTATCTGGGTTCGTATCTTCAGCCTTCCTGCAGGGATTCTATACCAAAAAACACCTCCCAAACCTCTTTGGTGGCAGCTCGGTTCTTCAGTGTATGACCTAGGTCAGTTCAGTCGTGCGATTCTGTGGAAGTAGGGAAGAAGGTCAGCAAAATTCTGCACTGTCCTCCTACTATATACTGCGCACAACTACAATGCAGCACAGATATGGATGGATAGTATACTTGACGACACAGAGGTAGATCAATGGACTACTGTACCGTACTGCTATATATTGTCAAAGTCGAAAAATATTGTAGTACACACATAATGTGCAAACTACACACAGATGGCCTCCGTGCGCGTACTTGCTCTCCTGTGCGTGCGCATATTCGCAATTTGCGTATGGTCGCTCCCGCGGTCCTGCGCATTAGCGTGTGGTATGAGTATTTACGGTAGAGTTTGTGAGCGCATGGAAGGCTATCAAAATACATTACATATTTAATCCAAATAGTGCACAATGTACACATAGCCTCCCTGCACCACATCAGAAAGTAACAACAGTTTGAATGGTTTCAGAACAAAGGGATTCACCTTTACAGAATAGGAGGGGACAGAACAAGGTTACAAGGTGGTGTTTGGTATCCAGCTGTAGGGTATTTTAAGGGAAACATTTCGGTGTTGGTTTGAGGAAGATCGCATGTTCATGCGGATAGTTATGTGCAGGAGCAGAATATAGATATAAACTGTATTTACTGTACATTATGTATGCGGCGGGAATCCAGAGGAGACCACCCACAAGAGCAGTGAAAATAGACATTGCCCACCTATTTAAACAGACCTATGACCTCTCCTGTACTGTAAATGACCATCCCTGTGTCCAATGGACAAAGAGATTACAGTATCCATTGTGTTATGTTTTGGATGAAGTGAATAAAGAGAGCCTGCAGCAGGCCTGGTCAGACAGAAGGCTCACAACGTTATCTATCAGATGGCGGAGGACCGGACTGGGTAGCGCAAGCGAATCCACTCATGTATGTAACATTGACTGTAGCCATTTACTCTGTTATATTGTATTGTTTGTATTGTAACCCCCTTTCAGCAATAATACGCTGTGGTGTCGGAACCCAGTGGTTAACTACAGACTGGTGTCGTGTATTTCTTTCCTTGCTAAGGTTTAAAGTGTAATAGCATTACACTGCATTGCTGCATAAGGTTTAAAGTGTAATAGCATCACACTGCATTGCTGCATAAGGTTTAAAGTGTATTTATTGGGTGTGTATGTGCTGTGTGTACTTTGTACCGTCAGCGCGGCGTTTGTACGCAAAGTCCGTACACGATACGGGACTCTGTACGCTAACTGCGTAAAAAGTACGTAAAGTGTGTTTAAGGTATAGCTTTCATTCCTGTATATAAATCAGCATTGTCAATTGGGGGCTCTCACGGGATATCACGTTCTTAATGATGCACTGTACATTACAAACGCAGCTGTAATTGACCGGCTCCAATGGACGCATTGAGAAGCTGATGAAAATAACATCCACGTTAATGTAGTTTTGTGGTATCAGTAAGCCGCTGGTATGAAATTCAAGGGACAATGCGTTTCTCATAATATTTAAGATGCTAAAATGTATTTTTATTGTTGCAAAACAAGGTTCAAATAAGTCATATTGTGTTTGATGCAGATTGGATTGTTTATCTGTTAAGTAGGTTTAAAAGTACATTTAAAAGTTGCTGCATAGCCTTGATATAGTTTTTATTTTTAACTCAGGCCTAAAATAACTTCTGGTGCTTGTATGATGTGTGATTTCTTTGTGACAAAGGAAGCCGCATGGTCTGTCCTCCATTTTGGACTAACCACATGGCCTGTCCACCATTTTGTGTAACCCTCATGGATGTGGAAGGGGGAGGAGCAGCGGCCATTTTGGGAAGGTCATTTTTCTAAATGGCTGATTTTCAGTCTGCTCAGAATAATCAGCTTTCCTTGGTCACATGAAACACGATTTATAAGTTACCAATGCATTTATTTAACCCATGCCATAGTCAATTACAAATAGTTTCAGCTGGGCCTAGTGAGAGTTAAGAGATGAATACTTAATGTAAGAATTACATAGAGATAAAAAAAACAACAAAAAAAACGATTTTTTTTTTTCTTTTACCTCTAGGATTTAGTAACTCTGCTTGCTATAAGATAGCCATTGAAATGCAAATTAACCTGTGTAACTGCTTTTTCCTAGCAGTGAAAACCCACTTTTACAGGCAGCCAAAAGCACATAGCATTGATATGCAAATTAGAAGCACTGAATGGGTAAATGAGTCCCATAGGAGACCAGTGAATAGTACATATATATAATATTATAATTATGTGTGTGTTTATATCAATGTATGTTCTGCAAGATGGCTATCCAATCTGAATCATATCATTTAAATTATTGATTATTGCTAGAGTCATTATAGATCTGTGTGAAATAGGATACATTTGTTGCTATATAGGTAAATTTATAGGTAAATCTGAAATAACAGTATTTTAAGGAAGTAAGCGTAAAGCACAAACACAGTCTGGCCTAGTTGTAAAGGTTTATACAGAACAAGTGTGTGTTGTGTTTAGTGGGCAATAGTAATTTTTATTGCTCACATTTATAGAAGCTGTGTGATTTGTTTTATTACAGACGCAGGGTTTTGTACACGTGTCTTGGGCAAAATAAAGGACTGCGCACGCAGCGTAAGAGACACGCACGGTCGCGTGTTTGCGCAAAGTGTGTAAGAATGCGGGCGCTGAGTACAAATTATACAATAGTGTCGTTTAGTTCAAAGGTGGGATAGTAGACATTTAATACAATAGCACATAACTATCAGATTTCAAAAGCAGGTTACTCTAAATTTAGTTTAAAAACTGTATTGCCTCTGGGGTAAAGCTGCCTATCTGAATGAATCCAAATTTTCTGTACAGAAAAGACAAAGTGTACTTGAGCAAGCGAACGTAGGAGTGAGTGGAACTGAACCCCGGAAGTCGGGTCCCGTGGTACATCAAGTAAGAGGAGGCTTGGTGGTGTGAAGTGGCTGACTCACGTTAATATAGATTGAAATACGCAAATCGTGAGGTGATTTGTAGAGGAGCGTGATAGTGCATTGTATTGCGAAGTATTGAAGTAAAAAGGTTTTTTTGGTGTACAACGACCCGTGGTCGTACGGCAGATAAGTAACAAGTACCTATATTCTGTGCGATTGGACCGCGCATTTGTGGGTGCAATATATATAGCGCAACTGGATACCCCTTTACGAGCTTTTGTGTAAAATCGCGGTATCATTAGCGCTGTATAGAGCATACGCAAGTGTGATTTGTGTATAAGGTTATAGGGAGTTTTCGCTGGTCTCTCTCAGGAAAATCTCCAGCGGTGTATATTTACTGGAATAGGTAAGTCATTCCTAAACACTTCCAGTAAATAGAAACTAGATAGGGCCTCACTGGGTACGCGGTGTTCACTATTGGAGTGAGTCGTGGTACTCAGCGGAGATGGAGCGAGTGAAAGCGCTAGGTGTCTTTCACCGTCTATCTGCGGTGTGCATTGGGGATTGCGTTTATTGGCAAAAAGTCAGCGACGGGATCCAATTGCACAACCAGTGGGCATTTAGAAACTAGGGTTCAGGTTGAGGTGCCGCGGCCCAGGCGGTCAGCGAGGTTTATTATGTGTGAAAAGTATGGTTCACACACGGAGGCTTTTTGCAATGAATGGGTATGTATGACTGACAAAGATAGGGTACCATTCCCTAAGGTGAGCAGCTTTGAACCAGAGGTATTACAGAACTTAAGGATAAGGATATGTCTGATAAAATCCAAGAAACAAAGGAGTAGACATACAGATTGTTTAAATTTATGGCAACAGGAGGGAGACGTGCAAAGGGAATTAGCTCGCCCAGCAGGTTCCAAACCTAGCGGGAAAATAATGGCGACCGCACCACCACCACTACCGTATATTGCGGGGGAGAAGATGGCTACAGTCAATGGTATATCCGTAAAATATAGTAGTATGTAAAAATAATGTATCAACCCTAATTATTTTTTGCAGGTTGTATCCTGTTTTTGAAGTCTTTTCAAGGTCATAGGTCACAAGAAGATGATGGACTTGCTGGCAGATCAGTTCCTGTATTTATTTACAGAGAGAGAGAGAGAGACATAAGATGCATTGGAGGGAATGGTAATTGTATCACTGGCCTGTAACTGTAATTGTATGTAACTGTATGTTTTAACTGCTTACTGTATGAGTTGTAACTATAGGTATACTGTACTTTGTAATATATATATTGAATCTATATCTTTTTTTAAATAACAAATATATCCAGCCAAATCGCAGCTCTCCTCCAAGCAGTCACCTTGCTGCAGGAAACTCAGGTGGGGCCTGTCCGACCAGGTAGAGCAGTAACAATATTCCCCAATGAAAGAACTGGTGAGGTCACAGCTACCGGTAAGTGTGAGACAGATCATTGCACAGAGACAACAACACCTCACAGTAAATAGATTAGGAACGGAATGGTAGGATTACACCCTGTCTTGGAAATAGTAACCCCCAACGGGGGAACCGATAGTCAGGGAATAATCCTCACCAGGAATAATGCAATGTATTACCCGTGGCCCAGAGATGAGCTGCGATCAATCATTTCAGAATTCCCCGACCCTCGGAAGCATTTAGCCAGATGTCAGAAATTTTTCAGAGATCTGGGTAATGCGTATGAACCGACAAACAAACACTGGCGGATATTTTTGAAAGCGTGCCTACCTCCTAATATTGACACCCAAAAATGTACCACTGATTGTAGATTAGAGTCGGATAGTCTTATGACTGACAAAACACAATCAGGAGAACTTAGAGCAAATTAAGATGCAACTAGAGTTGTATTTCCCCACAACTGTTAAGTGGAGAAAAATGTTTTCCATAAAACAGAGGGAAAATGAAATG